>NC_077231.1:97075485-97375485 GCF_027887165.1 Monodelphis domestica
TTGGTCCAGAATTTAAAGGTTTGAAGAGACTACTTAGGCAATCTTGTCCAATCTATATGGAAAAGAATTCCCTCTGGAGCATACTTGACCAATGACCACCCATTCTGGGAATGAAAACCACCAATGAATGGGAGTCTACATCCCCTTGATTCTGCCTAATCTATATTAGCATTGGTACTTATTAAGACTCCCCCCCCCCTTCATTTTGAGCCCAATTTTTCCTCTTTAAAGCTTCTACCCATTGTTTCTAGTTCAGTCCTCTAGCATCAAAAAGAACAAGTCTTCTTCTTCCATATACTAGCCTTTTAGACATTTGAAGACATCTCCCATCTTGCCCCCTCCCCCTCAATTTTCTCTTCTTCAGGCCAAATACTCCTAGTCCTCTAAGCCAGTTTTTTTATAGCCTTAACCGGAGTCCTTTCATTATCTTGGCCATCCTTCTCTGGATAATTGCCAGCTCAGCAAAATCTCTCCTAAAAGGTGGCAGATGGCATTGGATATGGTCCTTTCAATGTGTTTTCACTAGAGTAGAATACAAAAGAAATATCAGTTCTTTGCTTCTGAAAGCTGTGACTCTCAATGCATTCTAAGCTCACATTCCATTCCCATGTTGATTTATACCTCGGTTGTAGTCCACTAAAATCCGCAGACCTTAAGATAAATTGCTATGTAGCCTTAACTTCTCTCATCTTCTATTTGGAAAGAATTATTTTTTCCTAAAATTTTTTATGGATATTTGTTTTTACATCACCTGTATCTCCAATGTATTTCTATCTCCCCCAGGCACCAATCTACAGAGGTGTCCTTTAGGCAGTCAGTCTATAAGAATTTATTAAGCATCTACTTTGTGTCAAGAAGTGTGTTAACTATTGGGGGTGCAAAGAAAGGCAAAAACAGTCCCTGATCTTGAGGAGCTTTCAGTCTAATGAAGGAGGAGAAAGCATGTAAACAACTATGTACAAAGAAGATATATATACAGGGAAAATTGGACATAGTCTCAGATTTGAAGTAAAGAGGACTGGGAAAGGCTTCTTGCAGAAGTGGGGATTTCCGTGAGAGACTTGAAGTAAGCCATGGAAGCCAGGAGATTAGGATGAAGAATATTCCAGGCATTGGGGCAGGGGGAGCCAATGAAAATGCAGAGTCCAAAGAGACAATGCCTTGTGTGAACATTCACAACGCACTGGTATTGAAAATCCACAAATAAAGAGATTGGAGATAAAGGAAAGGAGCCTACCTGTACCAAAATATTTTTTAAACAGTTCTTTTTTAGGTGGCAAAGAATCGAAAACTGAGGAGGTTTTCTTCATAAGTTGTTTTTTTTTATCGTATGTGTGATGTATGTCTTCTGTCATGGCATCAGAAATATGGAAATATGTATTTCATGAAAACACTGGCATAACCAACCTTTATAAGGCTATTTCCTGCCTGGGGATGGAGAGTGGAGAGGAGAGAGGGAATTTGAATTGTAAAAAGTCAGAAAATAATTGCCAAAAATTGTTTCTACTTATGACTGAAAAAATATTTAAAAAGTCAAAAGAAGACAATCCAAAGATATTCTAATTAAGAGATATTTAGAGGAAATCATTTTTAAATGGTGTTTATCATGAAAGAGTGCTGGGTTGGGAAAAAGAAAAGAAAAGAAAAGAAAAAACCTGTATTCACATTCTTGCTTTGCTGTTCATTACCTCTGACCTTGATTCAGTAACTTGACCACTCTGGTTCTCAGAGGATTATCTGTTAGTAAATCTTCACAATGATGTCACATCCATCACCTCACTCTGGTGTCTTTTTATAGGCCAATTTGTTGAGTTGTTTCAGTTGTGTCTAACTCTGCATGACCCCATTTTGGGGTTTTCTTGGCAAAGATGTTGAAGTGCTTTGCCAAGTTCTTTTTTAGATCATTTTACAGATAAGGAAACCAAGGTAAACAGGGTTAAGTGACTTGCCCAACATCATATAGCCTGTAAATTTATGAGGCTAAATTTGAACTCAGTAATATCAGTCTTCTTGGACTCTCTATCCATTGTGTCATCTAGCTGCCCCCTTTAGACCATAGAATAAAATAAAAACTCATCTGTTAATCTTTCACCCTTCACAACATGGCACTAACTCATCTTTTCAGACTTTTTAAGTACTTTCCCTTCCCTCTACTTGATCTCCAAATCACAGAATCCCTCACATATTAGAAAATAGTTTTAAGTACCACTTTCTGCATTGGATCTTTCCTCATTTTCTCAGTTGCTAGTGCCCCCTCTCCCTAACTGTGTTGAATTCATTCTGTAGTTCCCAATGCCAAAGTAGTCACACACCCAATCTCGATTTCTATATTTATTCCACATATTATTATGTCAGGAAATTCTCTCTTCCTTGATAGAAAGTAATATATTTGATGGTAGAGATGGTTTCATTTTTTTGTATCAATAACATCCAGCACAATGCTTGGTATATAGAAGGCACTTAATAAATCTGTTAACTTTTTGGCTTATTGATAACTGATTGACTTGGCATCTAGTTTATATACCACTCACTTCTTAGGAAGAAGTAGAAGTATGATGTACTGACATCAGCACTGGCATCAGTAGGTCCATGTTCCAATCTTGACTTCACTTGTATGACCTTGAGCAAATCATTTCCCTTCCTTCAGCCCTAGTGCCCTCATGACGAAAATGAGTTCACAAGAACAGATAACCATTAATGTTTAAATAGCTTAAATAGTACTCACCAGCTTCTTTGAAGAATAGTGAAAAATGGGACTCACTAATCCAGGTGGTACATGAATATAATGGACTATTATTAAGCCATAAGAAATCTTGTGTATGGTGAATACTGAGAGATATTGGAGGTCTTACAAAGAACTGATGCAAAGTGATATAAGCAGAGCCAGTAAAACAGGGACTCCAACAATAGAAATAGAAAGAATAATTAAAAATCCAAGATAAAATGTCCCCTAAGGCTTTTGAGTAGGAAAATGATACAGTGAGTCATGTGTATTGAGCTGAATTTGTCAGCTGTATATAGAGTATAGTTCCTAGAAAGTAGAAAAGGATACCAGTTAGAAGACATGAAATTGTTTAGGTGAAAAAAGATAAAGGTCCCACCAGGGTAGTAACAGTAGAAGTGAATGTAAAAAGATGAATTTGAAAGATAGTGTAGAAGTAGAATATAAAGACTAATATTCTAGGGGAAGTTAGGTTGACACTTCTTAGGTGGATGACCTTGGACAAGTCCCTTAACCCCCTTATCACTGTTCTGCCTTGGAACCAATACTTAGTAGTGATTCCAAGACAGAAAGTAAGGATTTTTTTCCTAAAGGAATTAATTCTAAATATTGGTTCCAAGGCAGAAGTGTGATAAGGGCTGAGTAATAGGGAGTTAAATTACTTGTTCAGGGTCACACAGCTAGGAAATATCTGAGGTCAGATTTAAACCCAAATCCTCCCAACTCTTCATTGAGCCATCCTGCTACACCCCCCCCCCCACACACACACACCTTAGTACTGATAAGACAAAAGATAAGGGTTTTAAAAAAATGACTAGTGTTTCTAAATGGTTGTAGAGGTCGGGGTGAGGGAGAATAAACAATAAAAAGTGACTCTGGAAAAAATCCAAAAGATTGAATACTGTGAAATTATAAAATCCAAACGACTCCAAAGAAGAGATAGGAGGAGGGGACTTTGCAGAATTGGGGGACTCTAATGTGGAATATTGTATATAATGTCAGGTTTGTTTGATATTTAGGTTAGTTTTTTTGAGACTGATTTTCCCCTCTAATTCTTTGTTATAATAATAGATCTCTTGCTGGAGAAGAAGGATGAGATATATTGAGAAGTTTAGGTGATGTCAAAACATAAGATAACAATAAAATTTTATGCAAAAAAATAGAAAATTAAAACTCATTTGAAATCACTCTCATGATCCAGGGAGCTCGTTCACAACCCTTGTGTGATCTCCTCCCTGTCCCCCAGAATAGCAGCAATTGTCACCATTCCCAGGGATGCTCCTCTTCAACATTTTCATTCCATCTGACAGGCAGAAGGGAGGGAGGGGAAAGAAGGAGGAAGGGAAGGGGGGGGAGCCAATTTCCAAAGTCGTGGAATGCTTCGAGGTGGGAAGGGGGAAGACAAGCAGAGAGGCAGATTCGTGAGTTTTCCGTTTCTTTAAATAAACTGATGGCATCTCCTCAGAGGCCCTCGTCCACACTAGAACCCATGCGTGGGAGCCATATTGGGAGCCTTCCCCTACTGCTCAGCTATCTTCCTAAACTTCTCAGCTGCAGTTCAGTTTGCTTCCAGGCTTTAGCTGTGAGCATGGCCAGTCCAACCCCAGAAGAAAGTTGGGAGAAACTGGTGATTGGCAACAGTTCTAAGCAGCCCCAAAGGACTTACCCTTATCAAGACTGATCCTTAGCAAAACTATCAAGTTAACAAGGTTTAATATTCCCTGCATCCTCTTTAGGAGCAGCTAGGTGGTGCTTTCCATAGAGTGACTAGCCTAGAGTCAGGAAGACTGAGTTCAAATCTGACCTCAAATACTTACTAACTGGATGACCCTAGGGAAGTCACTTAATCATGTTTGCCTCAATTTTCTCATCTGTAAAGTAAACTGGAGAAAATAATGGCAAACCACTCCAGTAACCCAAAATGGGGTCACAAAAAGTCAGATTCAACTGAAAATGAATGAACAACAAATAGGGCTATTCTAACTATAATTTACAATCTTATGAGAACCAGTTAATCTCTTAAGGTCATGCAGGGAATAACCAGTAATGCCAGAATTTGAAATTAGGTGTTTTTTCCTCCAAATCTAGCACTTTTAAAATTCTATCTCTGATTAACAAATAATATCTTTTAAAAACATTTCTCTAAATATCCCTTAATTAGAATAACTGTGGATTTTCAATATCCTCTTCCAACCATAGGAATTTTCAATGACTTTCCCCTTTGTCTGGATTTTTTTCTCTCTTCACCTCTTAATTTCCCTCAATTTCTTCAACCATCAAGTAAAATCTGTAAAGGTTAAATTTAATGGTTGAAAATAATTTTATGAAATTATGTGGTCACCAATATTTATTATACCTCGAGTCAGAAATTTATTTACAAATAGAGAAGAAATAATAAAGAAGAGAAATGTGAGGGGGTTAGAGAGGTTATCTGTTTTATCTTAATCCAGGCAGAGATTAATTATCTCTCAACCAGGAAGGCCTGCAGTAAGTAACCACACAGCCTAGTCCAAGATGGAAGCTAGTCTCTCCAGAAACTAGGAAAGGAATCAGCCTTTCACTCACCCCATGAAGTAGTTCAGGAGTCAGAGTCCAAGTTGAAGCTGAGCTCCAAACCCACAATCTAAGCTGCAGTCTCCATTGAAACTCCCTCAAAGACTCTCCAGTCAGAAGACTATCTCCACAAGACTGACTCAAGCCAGAGGATTCATGGCTTTTATGGTGACTTTTTGTCCCTTCTTCACAGGGGCCAATCGGTTTCCAAATTGTCTAGCACTGCGCAGTGCTTGTGAGAACCTGCTCTCACCTTCTGGAGGGGTGAATACTCATCAAAAGGGTTCACAGATTCCTGGCTGATTGAGTTTCTGAGGGTGTAAACTCTGATCATAGGATTCACAAATTTGAGACTGAGTTAAAAGAGTGCAGCTCTCTAAGTAAGTTCTCTAAGTGACTTATGAGTTCTCTAAGTACCTTTCTAGCTTTTCATCTAGTATTAAGTAGGGTGTTCAATCTTTTGTTCATTCAAATCAAAAGTAAACAAAGGAGAGTTAATCCTGTCTTCACAATCTAAGTAGGGGTACTTAAATTAGTATTAACTCAAAATAGACAAAGGGAATAAAGGATTCCCTTTCACAAGTGTAAACTCAGAGAGAACAAAGAATTCCCTTTTACACTTCTGGAAGAAACTTTCTTCTGGTCAGCTTTAATACTATTATATTCTCACAGAGATTAGTTTCCACATAGCATGTATATGTTTGTACATAGATGTATGCAAGCATGTTGTTTCTAGGTGGTCTCCTTCATTTAGGATGTGAACTCATTGAGAAAAAGGACTATTTTTTCCTTTTTCCCCCAGCCCATAATTCAGTTCTTAAACCCATAGTAAGCACTTAATAAATATGAGTTAACTAACTGATTGACTGGTTGGGTTTGCTAGTTAAATTGCCCTAATATTCTTCTACTTACTTCCCTAGAGAGTCCATGGTCCAAGAGCAGATGTTATAATACATGCCATGATGTGGGGACTGGACTCACTGCAATACCATGTTGTATATTGCAATGAACCACCAATGTCTCCAAAAGTTTTTTATTAATAATATTTTATTATTATAATTACATAGTATAATATAATTTTATTAATAGCCTTATTACCTGGGGAGCATTTAGGAAACCACTTTATATTTCTGTTCAGAAACCAGTTTGTGCTGCTAAGGTTTGTTTCCAAATGCATGTTTTTTGAAAAGTATATAAACCTCTTTAAAAACTGGAAGTAGATTTGAGAGTAAATTAGAAGCAATTTTGGATTGTTAGGAAATAAACCAATTGTGTAAAGCTATTTTAATCAGTAAACTTCTAGCATCCAAGCCCTAATGAAAAGGCCTCCTTTGAGAAAGGAAAACGATTCCCTGCTAATTGGGGGAAAAAAAGGTCTATCATCAAAGGGAATTTAAATTGTGGATGAATGTTCATGAAATGACATTCATTTGGTCCTCATGAGCCAACTACCTCAGGTTGTTAGACAATATGGTCAAGCAGAAAGGGCATTGAATTTGGAGTCAGAGAACCTGGGCCCCATTCTCAGCTCTTCTACTTTCTATCTGTGTGAGTTTGAGTAAATAATATTAAACAACTGAGCCTCAGTTTCCATATAGTCAAAATGAGGAGGTTAGATGCAAAGATCTCTAAGGTTCCTTTAAGCTCTAAATTAATGCCCCTATGATTCTAAAAACAAAGCTGATGAAAAGAGGAGGAAAGTGACTGCTAGATGCTCATGTTATGATTAACAGTGAGTGGTAGATGAATTTTAAAGTCCTCAGTCTCAAGAGGGTATTGTCGCTTGCCAAGGAGCAGCCATGACTGCCTATTCCTTCAGGATGGGTGAGTAAGTCTCTTGAGGACAACAACCGTGCCTTCTACTTATCTTCTCCATGGCTTCTAGTACAATTCAAGGCACATACTAGGAATTCTATGATTAGGAAGTCTAATGAGGATGAGGATGGATTATAATGGATGGGAATGTCTTTAAGCCTCTAAAAATGAGGGAGTAAATAGAAGCATTTCTGATCTTTCCATTGTAGCAGACTCTTTGTTCTCAGAGAGCCAGCTTATAATTGCCTTTTTAATATACAAGATATTTGTAGGAGTCAATTGTGGGGAATTTTTGACTGCAAAGAAAAAGAAATCTATAATCACTCTGTTAGAAAGATAGGTTGGGACTTCTAAAGTGTCAAATCTTTAAAAAAAATGTGTTTTTTTTCCATTGAGCTTTAAAAAAACAACAACTTTCTGAGGAGGTTGTCCCTTGAAATCTCTTTTTATTAGGTAAGAGTTGTCTCGATGTTTTGTATTCCCAGAATCTCGGCTCCTAAAGTCCTCTGCCAAGCCCATGAGAACATTCTGGCTGCTCCTTCCAGGTGCTCCTGTCCATCTGTCCTGTCTCACTGCCTGCCATGAATCCCAGGAAGATAGTGACGGGCAACAGACTGAGTGAAAACTAAATGGGACTGTGGTGAAGTGGCCCTCGCAGTGGTCATCTGGTGATCTGAATATGAGTTAAGATGGTGAAAATTCCAATTGAGCTAAAGTCAATATTTATTAAGTGTTTATTGGTGCCAGACACCCTAAACAAAGAAACTATTCATGGTCTCAAGGAGTTAATATTCTATTGGAAAGATACATCCAATATAGATACGAGGCATAAATAGAGAGAACTTTCAGGAGGATCAGAGAGAGCCGACTGGAGAAATTGGACACCTAAGAAGCGGCACCTTAGCTGTGCCTTAATGAGACCAAATACCTGCCTAGGGTCAAACGTGCAATGACGTGTTAAAGGCAGGATGTGAACCAAGATATTTCTGACTCCAGGCTTGGCACCCTCACCGCGATGGCACTTGTCTCATTTGCTAAGGGACCAGAGACCTGTATGTGGTCATTGCTAAGGTCCAAACAGGCTCTTGGTGATATTGAAAGTTGTGAAGAGAAGGAAGATTTAGTCATTGGGAAGACTGGGGAGGAGGGCAGCTGCCACATTTCCAAATATAGTATCTGAGGAAGAAAAAACCATAGGTTCAGGAGAGACCGAAGATATCTTTGAGGCTATGTAGTCTAAAGCCATCAACTTAGAGATGATGAAACCGAGGCCAACAAAGGTCATAGCAGCTCTGAGGCTATAAAGTTCTATCCTCTCATTTTATAGATGAGTAAACTGAGGCCAAAAGTGAGCAAGTGACTTGGCCAAGGTCTCATAGGCAGAAAATGGCATTTGGAAAGGAAAATACTTACATCAGGCCACGTTGACAATAATGTTCCAACACATGTGGAGAATAGCAAACACAAGAAGGTTTTGTTATCAACAGAATGTCCCTAGAAACAAATACACATAGACTGGTGGCCAGCCCAGTTTTTCCTGTACAATCCCACCTGAAATTAAAGCAGACATCATCCCCAGAAGACATGGGCAAAAGATAGGGTTTTAAAAGAATAAAGTAATGGCTATGGCCTCTGCCCAACAGGGATAGGAAGGCCAGGGGTTCCTGCACATTGTCAGAACTGGTTTTCATTATTTCCAACAGGCGAGAGCCTCTTTCTGTATTATTAGAACAATTCTGTCAGACATCAGTGTCTGCCTCTTCCTGCAGGCCTATTACCAGAATTTCCCTCAACTCTTGCTTCCCATCACAAGCATCAAGCCCACTTCTAAGCTTCCCTTTGGCTCCTGGAAGAATCATCTGGAGTATTGTCTGATTTTTTTCCTGCCTCTAATTAAAAGGGCCTTTTCCCGCTTTCGACCATTCCCCAGATTCACTAGTGCTTAGAAATAACCCTGATTACATATAAATCCTCCCCTAATCTGTGCTCTAGCCAAACTAGACTGCTCACTGTGCTTCGTGCATGAAATTCCATCTCCCCTCTCAGAGGGCTTTAGTGGGTCCCCATGCCTGGGGACCTCTGCAATATGTTCCTTCCTCCCCTCAGCCTCAGACCATCTCTTCCCCCAGCTCTTTTCAAGGCTCAAGTCAGAAGCTTCCTCTTTAAGGGGCTGGTTCTGATTTCCTCATTTGATTCCCTCCTTGCTTAACTTGGGTTTTCTTTGTATGTATGCCATATTCAGTAATGGATTTATTTGTGTGTTATTTCTTCTTTCAGTAGAATGTTGGATCTTTGAAAGCAGGAACTTGGCTGTTTTTGACTTTGTATCACCAGTAAGAGGGCAAGTAGGTGGCACAGGGGATAATGCCTTTGACCTGGAATCAGGGAGACTCATCTTCATGAGTTCAAATCCAGCATTAGGAGTTTACTAGATGTGAACCTGGGCAAGTCACTTAGCCCTGTTTGCCTCAGTTTCCTCATCTGTCAAATAATCTGGAGAAAGAAATAGCAAACTACTCTAGTATCTTTGCCAAGAAAGTCTCAAATATGGTCCTGAAGAATCAGACACAACTGAAATGACCCAACAACAATATCACCAATAAGGAGAAAATTGAGTTGTAAGGAACCTCAAAGGCAATCCAATCAAACTCCCTCTTCCATCAGGAAACTTTGGTCCAAAGATAAGTGACTTGCTACTGGTAGAATTCTGTTTTTTTTTATAAACCTTTGCCTTCTTTTTCTTAGAATCAATGTTGTGTATTGGTCCCAAGGCAAAAGAATAGCAAGGGCTAAGCAATGGGAGTCAAATGACATGCCCAGGATCATATAAGTAGAAAGTGTTTGAGGCTAAATTTGAACTCAGGATCTCTTGTCTCTAGGCCTGGCTTTCCATCCACTGAGCTACCTAGTTGCCCCCTCACTGGTACAATTCTAATTGGTATTCCCTTCTGACTTTATAAGCTTTATAAGCTAAGAAAGTTTAAGCTGAAACAGTTCACTAATATCTGGGTGGTATATTTTGGTAAGTAGAGGAATGTGGGGGAAGGTGGGAGGAAACCAGGTCAATTTCCAGCAGCAGGAGCATGTGAACTGAGGCTTTGAAAAGCAGATAAGAATTCTGGGATGCAAGAATGTCATGGAAATACTTTTTTTAAAAAATCTTTACCTTTAATCTTTGAATCAACACTGTGTATTGGTTCCAAGGCTGAAGAGCATAAGGGATAGGCAATGGGGGTCAAGTGACTCACCCAGGGTTGGTTACCCAGCTAGGAAGTGTCTAAGGTCAGATTTGAACACAGGTCCTCTCCCACCTCTAGTTCTGACTGTCAATCCACTGAACCACCTAGTTGCCCTTTGGGCAGTACTTTTAAGGCAAGGTACACTTGGTACCTTGGTAGCAAGTGAATATTTTCTTCAGGAAAAGAAAAAAAAAACATAAATGAACTTAGTTGGGATTTTTAGTGTGTGAAGGAAAATAAGGTGAAAGGAGACTAAAAAAGCAAGTTAGAACCAAATTATGGAAGACCTTAAATGCCAAACGAATGAATTTGTATTTTATCTTTGAGATAATGAGAGAGAAAGAGGGAAAAGGAGAAAGAGAGAGAGAGAGAGAGAGAGAGAGAGAGAGAGAGAGAGAGAGAGAGAGAGAGAGAGAGAGAGAGAGAGGAAGGGAGGAAGTGTGTGTTCCATCCACTGACCAGGTGGAGAAGGTTAGGGAGCCTGCTTCAGGAGCCTCCAGGTGGCATGTAATGGAAGTGCCTTGTAGTGACTTTAGAGCATATGTAAGCACTCTGAAACAGGTTCCAGTTTGCTAACCATGTGGCAAATAGAAGCTGAATGGCTATATTACACCTGAGAAGATATTGTCTTCTCCTTGTGATGTGTAAATGGCCTGAAGATAGTGACTAGATCATCTCCATGTATCTATATTCCAGTTCTTAACACAGTACTTGGCACACAGCCTGCATTTAAACTACACTCTAGGGAAATAAATAGAGGAGAATTTCCTCCCCAATTGATCTAGATTTCTTCTGGTGACAGGGCATAGAACTACTCTCTGAATAAACCTCTGGACCCTAATTCTACAGGAGAGTGACATGGTCAAACCTGTGACTACACTATTTTAGAAGTTGTGTGGCCATTTAAGGATCAAAGACATTATAAATTTGTCTCTGATCTAGGCCCAAGGCCCAGTGTTGCCTCCTCTCTGAATTTTTTTGTTGTGGCTCCAGATACTGCTCTCAGTGTCACAGCAGTTAGCTGGGAATTAACAAGATAATACTTGAAAGAGGCTGATCTACTCAGTGTCTAAGCAGATTTTCTTCTAGATTTTATAGGTTTAAAAGGCACATTAAATGTAAGGTCTGTGAATTGTGTTTATGTATATGTAGGCATGTAAGCAGATAGATGGCTCAGGAGTACTGGATCTGCAGTCAGGAAGACTATCATCCTGAGTATTGTGACAAGCAAATCACTTTAAAAGACTGATATATATTAATTTAAGGTCGCCAAGGAATTCAGCTATGTAATTCCTAAATGAAACTCAAGTCAGCAGTCAACCTTTTATGGAGTTTTTAATTACAAACAGGAGGAAAAAAGGTATGAGAGAGAGAGAGAGAGAGAGAGAGAGAGAGAGAGAGAGAGAGAGAGAGAGAGAGAGAGAGAGAGAGAGAGAGAGAGAAAGGGGAGAGAAGGGAATAGGGCTTAAATACCCCCTCTGTTTAGGCTGGGCCAAAAGGCTCAAGCCCTTAGATAGCTGAGGCAAAGAAAAGAGATCAGTCTCTATCACTCACGTGACCAAAATGGAGAAACAGTCTCAGGGGCCTCCACCTCCAGCTTCCTTCAGAGCAAGCTTCTCAGAGCACAGCCTCTCAGAGCAAAACCTCTCCAACCCCCTCAGTCCTCAGACCCCTCTATCTTTAAGGAAACCATCCAAGTTCCCTCCCCTCACTTCTCACATCTACCAATCACTGTCCATGTCTTCCCTGTGCCAATGGTGGCTCTAGCTTAACCCAGGACCGCCCAGAGGTCTGTGGCTTTGCACATGCCTGTTGAAGGTCATATTCTCAAATAATTAAATCTTGATCCTTTGCTGCAGCCCTTCCTAAATCCTGTTACCCTGAGTAGGGTGGAGATTGTAAGTTCCAAGACCTGGTTCTGTCATTCCAAGTATCTCTATTGTATCAATTCTAAAATCAATCATGACTCAAAGAACTTCCTGTTGTATGCTTAATCATAGGTCAAAGCCCTTTCCATTGTTCAGCAAAAGGTTTCTGTCCTAAAGTAATCTTAACTAGGGAGGAGAAGGACCCTCCCATGCCAAAGGGGGGTTCACATTCTAATAGACTATCAGTAGGAAATTTTTCAAGTATGAAATTTCCCGATGGTAAAATTTCCAACATTTATAAGTCTAAGAAATTTTAAGGTTTACAGTATCAAATCAGATACTCACTAGCTGTGTGACCCTAGGCGAATCACTTATCTCTGTTGACCTCAGCTTCTTAACCTGTAAACTGATTTATAGAAAAAAAATAGAAACTACTCCAGTTTCCCTGCCAAGAAAACCCCAAATGTGGTCACAGAGTCAGACATGACTGAAACAACTAACAATAACAATACATGTATACATATAAACATAGATGTTTTCACATGTGTATAAATACACATGCAACATAGGTACATATGTGTACAACATGAATACATATACAGGTATACATAGACATCGACATTCCCATGTGTCTATATAAACACTTATGTATACACATCCACACATATACAGTGAGACTGAATCTCTCACCCATTCTGAAAGCACAAATGTCACTCCCAGATCTGATTAATCAGCATAGTCCATTTAAAGCATATTTCAGCACAACTGGATTCATTTATAATCTTTTCTATTTTATTTTATGGATTTACACATATGAGGCTGAGAAGTATCAGACTTTACTAGACTGCCAAAGGGAGTACATCTCTCTCTCTCTCTTTTTTCTCTTTTCTTCCTCTCTCTCTCTCTCTGCCCCCTCTCTCTCTAGCTCTCTTTCTTTCTCTCTGCCTTTTCTCTTTCTCTGTGTCTGTCTTTGTCTCTTTCTCTCCCTCTCCGTCCCTGTGTGTGTGTCTTTCTCTCTCTTCCTCTCCCTCCCTGTGTGTGTGTCTTTCTCTCTCTCTGTCTCTCTCTCAAACATAGAAACACACAGAGAAAGCACAAAGGTTAAGAATCCCCATTCTAAAAGGAAGTAGTGATTTTTAACAACATTCTCTATTTGCATAAGGATATTCTTTCTGAATTCATTTCCTCTGTCTCTGTCTAGCACAAAATTATACTCTTATATTCAACCTGTTTTGCTCTATGGGTTCCCAAGTATGAATAAGGATGTTCTAGAAAAAAAAAGTTCAACTTTGCTGGAATGACAAGCCCTGCCCATTGTCCCTTGAAAGGACATTACACAATCTGGAGGAAGGAACTTGGAAACATAGAACACAAAACATCAATGAAAATGGATATACTGGCTTAATGTTGCCAAGGAGATAGTGAAGAGGGCACAGGTTCTAAGGCACCCTGAGAGGACAGACTGTCCTGGTGAGAGTGACATCTAGAAAAAGTGGGCCCCAGAAGACAATATATTGGCTCCTCTCTAACTATCATCTTCCTAAGCATTCACCATCCCCCTAAATGGGGTCATGGGGCTAGTCCATGAAGATGCTAGTTTAATAATCTAGCTTCACTCAATTCAAGTAGTATTACTCAATTGTCCCTCTTGTGCCCAAAATTTTCTCTTCCTCACCTCTAACTCTTTTCACCTTCCACATAAAATCTGTCCCAATTCCCTCAGCTGCTAGTACCCTCCCCTCATCTCCTATTTCTTTGATTTATAAGTTATGTATAGTTATGTTGAGAAGTTGAATGAGCCTATAGAGACCATTCTAGGGAGTATGTAGCCAGAGCTCTCCTGGAAACTTCTGAAAATTGAATCCAAGGGAATTATTTAAATATGAAAAGCCCACAGGTTTATAAAGGAGATATAGTGCCTAGTTTTTCAGACTTAGAGAGGAAAAAGTTATTCCCTAACTTTCACATCAGTGGGGGGGAAGGGGGCAACTAAGATTCAAGGTTCCCTCCATGGAGTTTGTGTTTGTTTTTGGCAACTGGGACTCCCTATGGAGGATGTTCAGTAGACTGCAAGTTCAGTCTCTACCCATAGATCTGATCCCCAAACTGATCAGCACAGAAAATTTAACCTACTACATTTGTCCACTCTTGGCTGTTCCTGAAGCAGCTTAATAGTTCTCTTCTCCAGGAGCTCACCACATTCATGCCACACTTGGTGAAGACACTATATCAGCTTTAACCATATAGTGACCCAAACTCAAAAGATCCACCAGCCTCACTCTTTCTAATGGCAGAACCTATAGTTCCACATTGGTGAACCTGTGGAACATGTGCCAAGTATGCTGGAGGGGGCTGCTCCCCTCCCCCTCTTCATGGGTTCCTGAGGACATTCTCACATATCCCTCCCCTCTGCCCAGCAGCCCAAAGAGAAGGCTTCCTCCCTCCCCTGCCTGGGGTAAGGCAGGGGAGTGGGGGTGGGGTGGAGAGAGTTACAGTTTGCGCACTCAGTTTCTAAAAGGTTTGCCATCATTGCTATAGGCAATGGCCACTGAGCCTAGCTCACACTGTGAGTATCTTGGCAAAAATAGTGATAAAACATGGACATGTTCTTCTGGAGGAAGTTGAATAGTTGAAATAAGAGACCTGTTGCTTGTGTTTTGAAGGATTAAAAAACAAAAAGAAAAGAGAAAACCTTCTTGGATGTATCTATCCATGTGGTACCTCACTGCTAAAAGGATTTGGGGAAATTTCAAATGACATGATAGACTACGAGTTATCCTAGAGTCATTTTCCCTGGTCTCCACCTCATACCTCAGGACAATAGAATGTGGATAGGGTATTTCATCTTATGAAAGAAGAGGCTTTCTGCCCAGTGACCTTCTTTGGCTGGAGCTTCCCATAGGATTAGATATGATTGTCAGTGAGGAATTGGGAAATATAAGGGAGTTTGAGCCACTTAAGTTTATTAATTTGTTAATCTTTATCTGCATTCTCTCCTATAAATCAGTTTCAAGCTGGTTAATAAATATAATCATGGAGTTACTGAAAAGGTTTGTGAACTCATAGAGAAGAAATTATTACTTAGCTTTCACCCCACATATCATTTGATATTACCTGGATGCATCTCCTCCTCCCAGACTGACCTTTTCTCCAAAGCTCACTAATGATTACTAATTTCTTATGTAAAGAAGATTAAAAACACAAAAAGAGGGGTAATGGGATGAGGGACACAAAAGGACAAAAGGGCAAAGTTTGTGGCATAGATAGCTTTTTTTAAAAAATTGATTAAATATTTTTTTTAATTTAGATTATTTTTCCATGGTTACATGATTCATGATTTCCCTGCCCTCTCCCTTCCCCCCAAAGCTGACAAGCAGTTCTACTGGGTTATCCATGTATCATTGTTCAAAACCTATTTCTGTGATATTCATATTTCCAGTAGAGTGATCCTTTAACATCAAAATCCTAATCATATTCCCATCAAACTATGTGAACGATCATGTTTTTCTTCTGCATTTCTGTAGCATTCTTTCTCCTAAGTCCCTCAGAATTGTCCTGAGTCATTGCATTGCTGCTAGTAGAGAAGTCCATTTATTCGATTGTACCACAGTATATCAGTCTCTGTGTATAATGTTCTCTTGGTTCTTCTCCTTTTACTCTGCATCAATTCCTAGAGGTTGTTCTAGCTTGCATGATCTAGGACAATTCTGAGGGACTTAGGAGAAAGAATGCTATCCACATCAAGAGAGAGAACTACGGGAGTAGAAATGCAGAAGAAAAACATGATTTTATGGGTATATGATTGGGGATGTTGACTTTAATTGATCATTCTATTGCAAATATCAGCAATGGTGGAATAGGCTTTGAACAATGATACACATAAAACCCAGTGGAACTGCTTGTCAACTCTGGGAGAAGGGAGGGAGGAGGGAAGGGAAAGAATATGCATGAATAATGTAACCATGGAAAAATATTCTAAATTAATGAATTAAATAAATAAATAAAAAAACTTGACTTGATACTCAATATTGAATGTCCACATGGATTCCAAGGTGGAAGATGTTTTGCGCATTCTGAACCTGATTCCTCATTCTCTTCTTTCAATTAGTTTCCTTTCTCTTTTCCTTTCCTTATTTCTGTCCCCCTCATCCTGACCTCCTCTATCTTCCTTCTTCTCTCTTTCTTTCCCTTCCCCTCTTCTTTCTCTTCATCTCTCTCTCTTCCAATTCATGCCTTGATACCAGTCTTCATTCACTACTACTACAATTTCAATTAATCTAATAGCCACTTCTGCCACTGCTGATAACAGATTTGTTATAGTCAATGATCAGACATTGTGCTAAAGAACAGAAAACATAAAAAGGGAGACAAAGACAGGTGGGGGGACATGGCAGAGATGTGTCTGGTAAAAGTCCTTGGCTGGTGTATCTTCTCAGTAGGGAAACTTCATTCAAAAGCAACCTCAGTTGGAAGCCTCTTCTTTCATCAGATGAAATAACCTAACCCTTTCCTGCTGTCATGGGATTGTGAGGTTTGGAAAGATTAAGGAATAACTTGGAACCTATTACACTATTATAAAGCTCCCCCCAAAATGTTCTTTTGGCATTGGACCACCTCACAACCAGAAGCAACTAGAAAGTTTATCACTACCAAAGGACCAAAAAAAAAAAGAACCACTGTGTCCTTGGAATTCCCAGAAATTTCCAGTGCTCTGTGGGATGGCCCCAAAGGCTTATCCAGCCTTTCTACACTAATGTATATGCATACTGTCTCTGTTAATAGAATACAAGCTCTTTGGAGGCTGGAACTGCTTCTCTTTCATCTTTATCTATAGATTCAATCATAGTTCCCCACACATAGGAAAATTTGAATAAATGAACATCAGTTATACTTGTCAATTGATTGATATGTGCCAGAAAAGAAATGGCCTGACATAGATGACAGGGTTTAAGTTATTCCTCTGATACTTCCTGGTTGTGTGACTCTGGGAAAAGCATTTAACCTTTCAGGGCACCAGGAAAATCTCTGAGATTACAAATTTCAGAGCACGAGATGATCAGTATTGGTTAAAGGCACTTATTCATGTCCAATTCCTTATTCCAATGATATGATAGTTCTAGTCTCTCCTCTTCCCCCTGACAAAATGGGCCAGGTGCTGCTTGATGATTTCCTAGAACAGCCATAAATCTCATTATGTGGTTATATTTACTTGTCCAAAATATCTCTCTTCAAGATAAAAAATAATTCCATTAGGGTTACCACCACTCCCTATCCCTCCAGCTACCATTTCTTCTTCAGAGATGGGACAAGCCAATCATCAGTATGGCTTTCTAGTGAGTCTATTCACCCCTTCATGGGTCTGAGGCAGGGAACACAGGGTTAGCACAATGGAGGCATATTTATCAAGTGGGCAGACAAAAGGGAAGTAAGCCTGTCTGCCTTTACATTAGGGATATTTGTATTTCCTCTATTGCACATGTGTGATGGACTCCTCCATTAATTCAATAGAAGAATCACAGTCATGACTGATTTCCATGGAAACAGCAGGATTCCACTTACTCAGCATCCTCATCTCCTTGTCAAAAGGAAATCAATGAGGTGGCAACAGAACTCTATGGGGAAGAGGATGTCTACCTAGAACATGAGGTGAGGAAAGATACAATTCATTCCCACTGAGACTAGTCTTTCTTCTTTCCTCCATCTACCATTACCCATTACATCTACCATCCTCCACTTTTCTTTATGTTAATGTGTTTTTCTGTATATACTTACTTTTCTTTCTAACAGTCATCTTCTTGAACCCACCATGTTATATCAAAAAGATGAACTTGTATAGAGAGGAGGAAGTTACTGATATGGCTTGATTTTTAATAACAAGGGATGGTTCTCCCTTTCTCTGCTCCCAATCCACTCCTATCAACATGCACACACATACATACACACAGATGCTTCTCTCCTATGATGCTATAAATTCCTTTCATAAAGAACAAAGTTGTATATTCCATGGTGAAAAATAAGACTTAGAGTTCAGATACCCATGGAAATATATTTGTTTGGTTTTCTAAGTACTTGACAACTTTCCTCTCTTTGTTTAGATCAGCGTAGTTTCTCCCAGGAAATCTGTATAACTATAATTTCCTCATTGAGCCCATCCTCTTCTTTTTCTTTAGTATCTGTCTAATCTTATCATCTTCTATAAGTTCAATTATAGCTCTTAATCCAAATGTCTCACAGATCTTTTTACCTAGACATCATCACCCTCTTAAGTTTTAGTCCTGCATTTTATTCTTGCTGGATACCTCAACCTTCATGTCCTACAATATATCAAACACCATGTGGCCAAAACTACTAATTTCTCTCCAAATCAATCCTTCCAAGCTTCCCTGTTTCTATTGAGCACAAAACCATCATGGTTCAAAAGGCTAAAGCAATCTTTGGCTGTTCTGTCCCTTTTGTAACCACCTCACCCCCTCACCTTTTCCAACATTTGCTAGGTCTTGTTAGTTCTACATTTACAACATATCTTGCATCTGTCCCCTTATTTCCACTAGGATAACCTCTACAAGTCTTCAAGTCTTTATCACCTCACCTGGATCATTGAAATAGTCTATTAATCAGTCTCTCTGCATCTAGGTCCTTCTAGAAGCTAAGTTGCACAGTGAATAGCAGGCTGTTCTTGAAGTTGAGAAGACTTGAGTTCAAATGCTGTCTTAGTTACTTAAGAGCTATATGACAAGTCATGAACGATTTTAGGCTTAGCTTCCTCATATATAAAATGAGGATAACAATAGCTCTCACTTCATATGGTTGTTGTAAAGCTCAACTGGGATAATGTATATAAAGTACTTTGCTAATTTTAAAGTGATATATAATTATGTATCCCCAAATCCATTATCCAACTAGATTCAAAATTAATTTAATTTAACTCAATTTAATTATTCTATTCAATTCAAATTCATTTAATTTAAAATTAAAATTAATATGCCTCAAACAGAGGTCTGATCTTAATTTTCTTTCTCAAAACTTTCCCTATTTCCTTTAGGGAATAACTATACACAAACATACATATTTATTCATATATGTAGATATGTAAGTAAGTAGGCATGTTGATATGTTGTTGTTCAGTTGTGTATGACTCTTCATGACCCCATCTGGAATTTTCTTGGCAAAGATACTAGTCGTTTACCATTTCCTTCTCTAACTCATTTTAAAGATGAGGAAACTGAGGCAAACAAGATTAAGTGACTTGCCTAAGGTCATCTAGCTAGTGTTTAAGGCTGGATTTGAACTCAGATAACTTGAATCCAGCCCTTGCACTCTATCCATTGCATCACCTAGCTGTCAATATATGTATTGTAAGAGAGAGAAAATCAGATTCAGCAATGCAAAAGAGCAGCTCAAGTGGGGGAAGGGCAAGAAGACTCAAGATTCCAGAAAGGTACAGAGGAGCAATGGGAAGTTGAAACTTCCAGATCACTTCTTCTTGCCAGCTTTCCTGGAGTGGATGGTCTGAGAATAGGACCTCTGAGACAGAGGATCCCTCTCAACATTGACTGCCTTCCAGTGAACCCTTAAATCTCTCTGGTTCCTGCTGAAGACAAAAAAAGTAGACTGGGGCTTTATAAAAAGTCATCTGCTAAGAAGATTTCTCTCTATCCCCAAAATTGTCTTGGATTTCAACTCTTAGCCAGATTAGCTTAGAAGGAAAGATAAACCCAACAACTGGCTAAAAGGAGTGTCAGGCAGATAGCCTGAACCCCTCAGGATTTGGGGGGGAGGACATTTGTTAAGTCATAGGGATTTGTATCTCCCACTTTCCTCACCCAACACCTTCATTCTCCCAGTCTTGTGTTATCCAAGAATAAAGTGTTATCCCTTTAGATCAGATCTGCCTGCTTTCTAAAATCAAGGAAGGGGATTGAAGATTTGGGGAAAATCATACCTCCCCCTCCCAAAGGAAGAGAGCTAGCTTCAGACCAAGGCTGAGGAGTAATTCAGGTCTCAAAGGGGAAGGTAGCAATTGGGATGTAGGGACAATCCAAACAACAGTCAAGATCAAGAAGGGAGGCAGTGGGTCATCTCTCTACGACCTTCTCCTCTGGTTCTTAACCTCCATATTCAAAACCTGATCTCTGAGGAGACATATTCTGTCCCTCTGGAAGACAATTTGTGCTGTCCTCCCCAAGGGGAAGAGATGGTGGATCAATCTTCTCTCTCCATTTCTTTAGCACTCTCTCTGTCTCTGTCTCTGTCTCTCTCTCTCCCCAGTGTGAGTGTATGTGACCTCCTTCTGGTCATATATTACAGTATGTAGATATGTGTATGCTTGCATATGTCTGTGTGCATACTTACAGACAATTTACCATTTAAAACTCTCCACAATATCAGTCTCATCAATCTTTCCAGTTTTATTTTATATTAAGCTCTTTCATGTATCTTATGTTCAGTCAAATTTAACTTTGTTATATTCCATTTCTTCCTACCTTCTCCTCCTCCTTCTTCCTCCTCTGTCTTTTCTCTCTTTCTGTCCAATATAATACATTATACATATATATATATATATACACACACATGAAGAGATATAGATATATGCATGTATATCTATTTCTATCTGTAGATGTATATATGTATTATATATAATTCAAATTCCCCTGAAACTTATTAGTTGTGTGAGATTATAGACAAATCCTATCACCTGTCCCAGCATGTTCACCTGCAAAATGGAATCAACATTAGTATTTACTTTACAGGGAGGTTGAGAAGTTCTAATGAGATAATGCTGGGAAAAGCTTTGCCAACCTTGGGGTACCAAATTTGTGCCAACTCTTATTATACCTGAAACATCTGTTTCTTTTCTGACCTCCCATGACATTTCTAATCTGGACCACAGAATGATACTAGATCATCTTTCCCTCACCTTTTCACACCAAAATCCTTGATGGCAGGAATTTTCTCATGCTTTTTTTCCCATCCATTTTCTCCAGGACAGAGTAAATGATTAACAAACTATTTGATCTGAGGTAGGTGACCTTGAAACCCAAGCCATTTATGCCCCAATCATCCCTTTATGCAGAGCAGATGAAGGTATAGTATCCCAAGGGAATGCCTTAAACTTTCTCCTCAGAAAATGTTCCATGATTGAAGCCCTTGATCCTCTGCTCAGAGAGTGATCACAATGAAGATTCCCTTTTGCCTTGCTTCCTAGGGATCTGGAGGATGAAAGATACAAAGAGAATTGATGGGGCTTCATGAAGTCATTGTTTTATTTGCCTTTGATAAATGATAAACACATATTCTTGCCTCATTCCACACAATGCTTATCCTTGATAGGACTCCTATCTTTATTTCTTTCCCATAGAGAGCCAGCCTGGACTCCATCCCTCATCCCTTGATCTTCTAGACCAGTTTTAGTCATACTTTGGTAGGGTTTAGGCCTCTACATCTCTTCTCTCTAGCTTCCATGACATGCCACTAGGCATGAAAACTTCATCCTTTCAGTTACTACTCATATATTATTTCCTTTTGTAGTCACATTCCCAGAACCAATTGGCTCATAGAAAGCATTTTATGAATGCTTTCTTTAAGTAACTATATATTTGTCTCTCTATCACCCATCCATCTCTCTCTCTGTGTCTCTCAGTCTCTGTCTCTTTGTCCCTGTCTCTCTCTCACTGTATCTACTCATCTAGTTATCTACAATTTATCTTTCACCTATCCATATAAAACAATGGCTTCCATGAATGAAGAAAGGAAACAACTGTAGTCATTAGCTGGAATAAATCATCAGTTTTTCCTCACTCCTCCCATCTCCACCATTGAGACAACATGGCTTGATGACAATGATATGTCATGTATATTTTTTTGTTTAACTCTATGTTGACAGAAGGGGTTACTGCTTAATGAAATATTTTATTTCATGATTGATTTTGACTTTAGTGTTTGATAGCATGTTGTTATCTTGAGTAAGTCAATGTTTCTCTAGGTAAGCTGAGTATTGTGGTATAAATCCATTTAGTATCATATGAATAAGTTCTAAATATTATAAATATTGCAATGGAAAGGACCTCAAAAGTAAATTTTACAGAAGAGGATACTGAAGCCTTTGGAGTTAAGTGATTTTCTGAAGATCATAAGGTAAACTTTGAAAATGGGTCTTGAACTCAGAGCCTTTGATTTTTCCCAAGGTTTTTCCAAGGTACCATGCCGTCTTCTTATGTAATACTTTCAAATTCTAGGGGGAAAACATTTCATTTATGGGTTTACTGGAGAATAAAGACTCCTTAAAAAGAGATCCATCATTCATTTGTGTTATTCTTCGATCAACTGGAAAGAACCAAGGGATTGCTTTGAGATTTTAAGATTATAAACATCATTTTCAGACTTATAAAGTATGTTCCTCATAATATAAGGACCATTTTTAAGCCTCTCAAAAGAGGTGTATCCTACAATTCTACTAGCAGTCCCTGGATAGATGGGAGCTGCCTCCTTTATAGCATAACTATCTGAAGAGAGACTATATGCTGTGAAGTCATTGCCACCAACTCTGTTCAAGTGAATTAACACCAAGTACCAGGATTTCAAGCCATGGTTCTTGGGTAGACTGTCCCCTCCACAGAGTCAAACTTGCTTTACTCTCCTTTACCTCTAGTCTCAACCTCAGGTTCCATTTTATTAAATTAATCTTTTTGTCCCACAGGACGATAGTGCCTGTCCAAATTCTCTCTGTGGCATCTGGTGGAAAAGCTAGAAGGAATAGGAAGACAGAAATTTGTAAACTATGGTGACTGTGTCCTAAATACTCCATTACAATTAAAGGCAGGCTCAGGGCAGGCAGATTTCATTACAGCCCCTTCTGATAAATTGTGGAACATGCATGCAGGCACACAGCTACCTACACAGAGCTCCCAAAATAGATATGAAGGAGAAAGGTCAAGCTAGGAAAAAAAAAACAACCTACCTCAGTCATAGTTCCCACATAAGTAAGCCTTAAAACCCAGTGAAGACAAGGGAATGGAGTATTCCTACATCACCTATCACTAACAGTAGTTCTCTCAACTTGACCTCCAAGTTACTCTTACTGATTAAAGGAGGGTTGTATATTTGGGGGTTGAGAATACTGAAGAGGGGATACAGAAGAATTGGGAAGGAGAGATGGCTCTTTAACATTGTGGAATAGCTTGAGAGGTACTGGATTGCCCTTCTCTGATATTGCTTACACCCTCAACTGCCTGCCAAGGTTCCCACAACTTTATAATTAATGATGACTGCCCTTTGTTGGCTTAGTACCCTATTTAAAAGCAAGTTTGCCTTGAAGGTCATCAGCTTAATCAAATAATCAATAATAAACATTTCTTAACTTTCTTAAGATGTGCCATAAACTGCTTTAGGCATTGGAGGATTAGAAGGTACCAGTCATTCCCTTCAAGGACAGTAAGATTTAATGATATTGTTAGTTAATCCTTTAAGATGACTATTTTCATGGGATCTCTCACTGAAAGAGTAAGGGTCTACAATAATGGGAAAGAAAGATGGAAGAAAAATATTTCCTATATGTGCTCAGAATGGAAAATACTACTAACATAAGACCAGAATTATATCATGGGAAGAAGGGATCCTTCTCACCCTTAGCCCAGTCACTGTGGTTCAAAAATAACTAAGTGCCAAGCTCTTGGCTCCTTCAGTTTTCCACATCCAGAAAGACTCATCATAGGATCATAGATTTTGAGGTGGAAGGGACCTTGGAGGCCACCAAATCCAACTCCTTTATTTTATACATGAAGAAACAGGTTCAGAGAGAAAAAAGTGGCAAGTTTGACAAAGCTCTCTCATTCAATAAAGACCAATGGCCCTTTGTTACCTTTAGGGTAAAATGTAAAGTCCTCTGGCATTTGAAGCCATTCATAACCTTACCTTCTAGCATCTTTCCAGTCTTCTAATACTTACTTCCCTACACATAACTCTGCAATCCAGTGATTCTGGCTTCCAGTCTATTTCTCATATAAGACACTTATCTTCAGGCTTTTTAAAATTTTCACTGACCCTCCCCTGTATTTAGGATTCTCTTCCTCTTTTTCTCCATCTCCTGGCACCCCTGGCTTCCTTCAAATCTCAACTAAAACCCTGCCTTCTATCAGAAAATTTTCCTGGTCTTCCAAATATCAGTTTCTTTCCTCTGTTGATTGTCTCTAATTTATTTTAATTATATTTTGTTTGCACATAGTTGTTTATATACTGGCTCTCCCCATTAGACTCTGAGCTTCTTAAAAGCAGGGACTGGGGGTGATTATTATCCTTTATGCTTAGCACAGTGCCTGGCATTAATAGGCACCTAATGAATATTGTTAACTTGCTAAACATAGCAAGTGAGTGTCTGAGGTGGGATCTGAACTCAATCTTTACCTCAAGCCTAGCAGTTCATCCACTGGTACATCTAACTGCCCTCAATCAGTTAGTGATCATTTATTAAGCACCTACCTTGTGCCAGGCATTGGAGACACAGAGACAAAATGGAACAATGCTTGCTCGAAAGAAGTGTACATTCTTACAAGGGAAACAATATGCACATATTTGGACATGTAGAAAAGGCAGGTAAAAGAGATTCCAGATCAACTTAAAGGGAGGAAATCCTAGAAGCTAGACAGCAAGGAGGAGGTGGGTGCATAAGAAAGGATCCAAGCAGTAAATGGTATCTGAGCTGACTCTTGAAGTAAACTAGAGATTCCAAGAGAAGGATGTGAAGATGGAGTGTATTCTAGGCATGGGAAGCAGCCTGTGCAAGGGAACAGAACATCTATGTATTTATCATAGGGGCTGAAGGCCAGCATGACTGGACTGGAGAATGCATGAATGGGGAGTTATGTGTAAAAGAGTTGGAAAGGTAAGAAGGGGCCTAACTGGGAAGAACTTTGCATGTGAAGATTTTTTTTAAGTTTGTGTTTCATTTGTGAGGTAATAGGAAGTCCCTGGATTTTACTGCATAAGGGAGTGACAGGGTGAAAAATGGATTTATATTTTGTATGGCTTCATAATATTGCATTACATCAATACATTAAACTTTATTCAGCCAGTTTTCAATTTGGGGACATCCAAGTATTTTTCACTTTTTTCCTGTCTAATAGATCAGATATGAATATTTTATATATCTTCTTTCCTTCTGATAACATTTCAAGATAGGGTCCTAACAAAAGAGCTGCTGCACTAAAAGGTACAAGGACCCTTGGGTCTAATTGACTGCTGCCATATTGCTCTTCCATAAGGTTGCAGTAGCTCAGTCATTTGAAACATTTTATATTCCTTCTGACAGCTCTACCAAAATTTGATTGTGTAAATTCCTGTGATTTTATGGTTCTGGTGGATAAAAGTTTGTTCTGATTTGAATTTATTTCATTATTAGGGAATTTGAACATCTTATCATGGAGATTAGTTTGTTTTTTTCTCCTTTGTTCAGAGCCATTGGCCAATGTTCCATAAGGGAACATATACTATTAGTTCTAAAAATATATCCATTTTAAAATAATATTTTTTCACCATTACCTGTAAAAATGATTTTTAACATTTACTTTTTAAAAAAGTTTTGAGTTCCAAATTCTCTCCCTTCTTCTAATAATCCCTCCCCTCCCTCTCTCCCTGCTCTCTCTGCTCCCTAAAACAGCAAGAAATCTGATATTTATTTTACATATATAATCATATGACATTATTCCTTATTAGCCATTTTATGGAAGGCATCTCAAATGAAAAACAAGAAGAAAGTTAATGACATATAATATTTCAGTTTTTCATTCAGACTACATCAGTTCTTTCTCAGAAGGCAGTTGGCATTTTTGTTCATGAGTCTCTGGGATTGTCAGATCATTTCACTGCAGAGAATAATTAAGTCATCACAGTTACTTATTAAGAAATATTGCTATCACCGTATACTGTGTTCTTCTGGTTCTGTTAACTTCACTTTGCATTAGTTCATGTAAGTCTTTCTAGATTTTTTCTGAAATCATCCTGCTTGTCATTTTTTATAGCATAATATTATTCCATAGCTATCATATACCATAACTTGTTCAGCCATTCCCCCAATTGATGGACAGCTCCTCAATTTCCATTTCTTTACTGCAACAAAAATAATTACTATAAATATTTTGATAGCAGTTTCTTAATGTTTATAGACTCATGTAATCATATTGGATTTCTGTCAGAGATCTATTTATAATGCTTTCTACTACTATATTTCCAAATCATCTTCTTCAGTTTTAATTTTGAAAATTCCAATTTGTTATTCAAAAAAATTTTGTATCTATATTATCAAACCAACAAATGCCATCCTAGTGATTTTTTACACATGCTTGATGTTCTTTCTCTGCACTGCTAAAACATATATATTCTCTTTTTTCTTCAGTTTTTTATTTTATTTTAAACACTTATCTTCTGTCTTAGAATTGATACTAAGTGTTGGATCCATGGCAGAAGAATGGTAAGGATTAGACATTTGGGGTTAAATGACTTTCCCAGGGTCACATAACTAGGAAATATCTGAATCTAGATTTGAACTCAGGACCTCTTCCCTCTAAGCTTGGCCCTCTATGTACTGAACCACTTTATTGCCCCCCTTTATTATTTTTAAAATATGAAAATAAATTATCCAGATAAAGCTTATCTTATGTTTTGTGAAGATAAGCTTTGTAAAAACATATAATTATTGTTTCCAGCAAGCTATTTTAAACGTCAGGGCTATGGTTCATTTGACTTAGTAATTTGAATTCATTGAGGGCAGTTAAGGGATCCCTTTCTAACAACATTCTTAAGTACTTACTACCTGGTGGGCATGGTGTCAGGGACTGAGGATTAAAAAAAAAACAAAAACAATTCCTATTTGCCTTGAAGGGGCTCATACTATCTTATACTGTCTTCATATGTATTTCCATCTTGTGTTATTTTATTTTTTACTTCTAATTTGAAGATTATTCTCCTTGGTAGAGAAAACAAAATAGGAGTACTAATTCTCTCTCCTTGCCTTTATCCATTTTTACTATTTTATCCATTCACTCTATGATTTTTCTGGTATGATCTGCCAGTATTTCTCTTATAACCTGCAAGTTGAAAGAAAAGTAGACTGATGAAGAACATTTCCCCCCTCTTTTTTTGTGAGTAAGAGGTTTCCAATTCTTCCAGAGAGCACATCTATCTTCTCATATAGATTAGCTTAGAGATGGAACTTTTCTCTTCTGGTCTCCACCTTTTCACTCCCTCCCCCTTTTCTAACTTTCTAATTCCTACCAATAGTACCACAATCCTCACAATCTCAGCTATCATTCTTGACTCTTTATTCTCTCTCTCACCCTCCTGTGGCTCCCTTGTACCTCCAGGATTAAATGTAAAGCCCCCAATTTGGATTTTAAAGTCCTCTAAAACCTGCCCCATTTCTATCTTTAAAATCTCCTTAAGCCTTCTCCCACATCATTCCTACACCACCACCAGCTCTGCCACACATACACTCGTCTACCTCCGCACACTGCTACACTGTGATCCAGTGACATTGGTCTCCTCTTCCTCAAATAAGCTATTCATCTATTGGCTCTGAGCATTTCCCCCAAGCCTAGAATTCTCTCCTTTCTCAACTCTTGTTTCCCTGCAATATCTCAAGTCTCAGAGAAAGTTTCAGTTTCTATAAGAAGACTATACCAGTCCATAATCTTAATGCCTTCCTCTGAGATTGGCTCCAGTCTCCCATGTAAATATCTTCTTTCTACCTAGCTGTTTTCATGCTCTCTTCCTCAATAGACTGAGAGGGCCTCTAAGGTGGGGACTAGTTTTTGCTTTTCTTTTGTCTCAGCACTTAATTTAGTGCCTGGCATGTAGTAAGCACTTGATAAATGTGTGGTGACTTACTGAACCACTAACTGGTATTAAGAAACTGAGATTTTGCCCAAGAATTCAGGTTCTTATTCTTCTTTCTGTCTGTCTTTTTCAGCTCTCTGTCTTCTGTGTCTGTCTTTCTCTCTGCCTTTCTGTCTCTTTCTGTCTCTATCTCTCTGTCTGTCTGTCTGTCTCTATCTCTCTGTCTGTCTGTCTGTCTCTATCTCTCTGTCTGTCTGTCTGTCTCTATCTCTCTGTCTGTCTGTCTGTCTCTATCTCTCTGTCTGTCTGTCTGTCTCTATCTCTCTGTCTGTCTGTCTGTCTGTCTCTATCTCTCTGTCTGTCTGTCTGTCTGTCTCTATCTCTCTGTCTGTCTGTCTGTCTCTATCTCTCTGTCTGTCTGTCTGTCTCTATCTCTCTGTCTGTCTGTCTGTCTGTCTCTATCTCTCTGTCTGTCTGTCTGTCTGTCTCTATCTCTCTGTCTGTCTGTCTGTCTCTATCTCTCTGTCTGTCTGTCTGTCTGTCTCTATCTCTCTGTCTGTCTGTCTGTCTGTCTCTATCTCTCTGTCTGTCTGTCTGTCTGTCTCTATCTCTCTGTCTGTCTGTCTGTCTCTATCTCTCTGTCTGTCTGTCTGTCTCTATCTCTCTGTCTGTCTGTCTGTCTCTATCTCTCTGTCTGTCTCTATCTCTCTCTTATCTCTGTTTCTCTCTATATATGTATTTATGTCTCTCCTCATCCTCCTCTGTGATATCCATTGCATTTAATTTACTCATACATGTTTCGATGTCTCTAGCATTCATTTCCAGTTTCAGGTCATACTCACCTTTAGCCTATCTGGAACTATTCCACTAAAATAGGTCCTGTAATAATTTTTAAAAATTATATATTTGCCTCTAGTTTCTTGACCTTATTTGTTTAAAAATCCTTACCTTTCATCTTGAATCAATACTGTGTATTGGTTCTAAGGCAGAAGACTGGTAAGGACTGGGCAATGGGAGTTAAGTGATTTGCCCAAGGTCACATAACCAGGAAGTTTCTGAGGCCATTTTTGAACCCAGAACCTCCCATCTCTGAGCCCTTGACTTCATCTTTTGCTGTTATTCAGTTATTCCAGTCATGTCCAACTTTTTGTAAAGGTTTTGACTTTTCTTGGCAAAAATACTGGAGTGGTTTGCCATTTCCTTTCCAGCTGGTCTTGTTTATATATCTTCTAAATGTTTTTTTCAAATCTAAATTTGCCCAGGAAAGTCTTGTAAGGTCACATCAAAAACTGTGCCCTTGGATTCATCTTATCCCTCTTGAACAGACATTCCTTCAAGGGATTTGGGAAATGAGTTCCTAGCTATCATGTCTCCATACCATTTGAAATCTACTCTCCTAAAGTCTGGAGTATGTCAAAGGAATGCTTCATATTACTTTCCACAATTATCACTAACTCTAAGGGAAAACAGCCACATTTTCTACTTATATTTTCTATCATTTCTACTTCACCAAACTCTATCTTCTTATTGATGAAAGTCAGATCCAGTGTAGTAATTGCTCTAGTTGCCTTCATCAGATTCTGAATATTTACACTGTCAACCATATAAGTAAAAAAAAACAAACACCCTCTACACTATTATTAGCAGAGAGGCCTCCAGCAGAAGGCTAGTGAGTTGAAGCTCTCCATGATGTCGAATATTTTTAAAATTATAAGCTAGATAATAATCACAATACATTCAAGTAAGGAATAAAACTGCATGAATAACTACTGCAAAATTTAAAACACTGTGAACTTCAGCTAAAAAATACTCCAGTGGTCCAATGGATATTATATAACACTGTAAGTATTCCTTCTAATGACATAGATGACAGCCCAAATATGTCTGCCCATCCTATGCAAATCTCATCTATCTCCTCACATGTTTTTGCCTCAGGGGATCCAGTGCTTGATGACATCCTTATGTTCTCTGAAATTTTTAGGGATACCATAAAACACACAAATTCTCTTGCTGTTGCTATGTGACCAGCCCATTTTGGTTTCTATTAGTGAATTTCTCTTATCCTTCACACTCCTTCTAACACATTTTTCCCTCAGTTTCTTCAAATTACTTTTTTTTTTAATCTATGTAACAATACTGTTTTGGCTGAAGTTGGTCTTTTTTAGCTGATGTTTCAGGACTTTCTTCAAATTTTCCTTCTTTTGCTTTGTCTCATTTCATATTTATTTCTCCACTTTGTTATATTCCACAGATTTGTCATTTTTAATGGGATCATAGAACCATAGGATCATGAGTCTATGGCTGAAGGGACCTACGAGGACAGCCATTTCAGCCTCCTAATGGGTCAATAATATTTCATTACACAGTTTCACTATCCTCCAATTGTTGAACAGACAGCTATTTTCAGTCTTTTATCCTATTAAAACTGAAGCAGCTATGATGTTTTTGCTGCAAATAGGTCATGTTTTTCTTCTAATAACATCATTAAGGAATAATCCTTGAAATGGGGTCAAAAGGTACTATTAGTTTTATAACTCAGTGTATACACATTTCCAAGCTGCTGTCCAAAATGATTGTGCTAATATACAGCTCTACCAACAGTGTAATTAAATGTCCATTTCCCCATGACCTTGCCAAAATTGAAACCTGCCACTTTCACTACTTTGGCCAAATTGGTGAGTGTGCAAGATAATACCTCAAAGTTCTTTTAATTTCCAATTCTTAGAAAATTAAATTCTTTGATAGAGTCTAAACTTTTCCCACGTCTTATTTACTGTTTGTTTTTCTTATTTCCCAAGTTGTCTATTAATATCTTTTAACTGTTCATCTAATATGGAATGGTTATTACTCTTAGACACATTTTAGAAGCTTTTTTTTTTACCAAATTCTACATGTGAATACTTTCATCAGTCATATTTATAGCAATTTTTCCAATCTGTTGTTTTTCATTTTACCTTGATTAAATGGTTTCATCACACAAACTATTTTTATGTCTCTTCATTTTGTAGCTAACATTTTTTTCAATTTCTTCCATATGTAAACCTTTTTCACTCTACCAAATTGAGATATCCTAGATGACAGTGGCAAACCCCTTTGCAGAGCATACATCTCTCTGTTTTATGCCTCGTTTGATATGAATAATCAGAGGACTGTCAAGCAAAATGATTTCTGTTGTTGCATCTATCAAGTAATATTTTATGGTCTTAACATATGCATGGGAGACACCTTGTCAGAGGAGAGTCTTTGAGACTCCATTTTGCTCTACTGAATCAATTGCTTTCCTATATTCAACAAATAATAGGCACAGTGGCATCTTGTATTCCCCACACGTTGCAGCCAATTGGGTACCTGCAAGGATGTGGTCGGCTGTAGAATATTATTTGTGAAAGCTTGTCAGTTCTGTCTCGTATTTTCATCAAGGGTGCCCTTGATGATAACACCTGGCATGGAGGTGATGGTAGATCTTTGAAATAAGGCTATGCCATTAAAACTAAGTCCTGGGCAGTCCAATCTTGCTGGAGCGGCAGGACTGTCCCAGTGAAATGTTATGTCTACTTTCTGAGAACTAGCCTAGATAATTATGAAGTGGCACATTGTCCACAAGCTTGCCACTAGGTGATTAATTATTAATAGGCCATGACAAACCAAGAGAGAGAAAAAATGTCATCTCATGCATATGGTAGTAACTCATGCTGGGGACATTCTCTCCTTTTACATCTTGAAGTCATACAATCAACAAGTCAGTTTTCGAGTCAAGAAGGAAAGGAAGGGAGGAGGAAAGAAGGAAAAGGAAGGAAAGGGAAGGGAAGAGGGAACATACAATTTTAAGGGCTTATTATATTCCAGGCACTATGCTAAGTGCAGAAGACACAAAGAAGAGGAATCCATTTATTCATGAACCTCACAGTCTAATAGAAACAATGCAAAACAAAACAATACAAAAATAACAAATACAAAAAATTACAAAAATAACACTGTATGAATAAGATATATATATATATACATACATACATATATATATATATATATATATATATATATATATAGGATAAGTTGGAGATAATTAATAGAGGGAAGCAATTCACATTAAGAGGGAATGAGAAAGTCTTCTCATAGAAGGTGGGATTTTAGCTGGTACTTGTAGAAGCCAGGGAATTCAAAAGATAGAGTCAATGATGAAGAAAATCCAAGCATAGATGATGGCCATTGAAAATATCAGGGATCAAAAACAGAGTGTCTTATGTGAAGAACAACAAGGAGGCCAGTGTTGTTCATCACAGAGTATTGTGGGGCTGAGAAAAATAATGTGAAAGAAGACTGCAAATGTAGCAAGTAGACAGTTTTTAAAGGATGTTAAAAGGCAGAGGATTTTATCTTTAATGCTGGAGGTAATAGAGAGCCACTGGAATTTATTGAATAGGAAGGGCGAGGTAGTGTTATAGTCAGGGTGGCATTTTAGGAAGATTAGCTTGATTGCTGATTGGAGGATGTACTGAAATGGGAAGAGACAAGGTTGGATATCAATCAGCAGACTATTGAAATAGTCCACCTGGGAGTGATATGGGACTGCACCAGGGCTGTGGTAGTATTAGAAGAGAGAAGGGGATGCATATACTAAAGATGTTTTGAAGGTATAAAGGGCCAGACTTAGCAACTGATTGAATATGAGGGGAAGTGAGGCTCATTGAGGAGTTAAAGATGACATTGAGATTAAAAATATGAGTGACTGAGAGGATGATGGTACCCACCAAATAATAGGGAAATTAGGAAAAAGGGAGGAGAAATAAGATGGGTCCAGTTTTTGAAATTTTTAGTTTAAGATGTATATCAGACATTCAGTTAAAGATATTCAACAGGGAGTTGGAGATACAAGATTTTTGGTCAAGAGAAATATTTGGACTGGATAAATAGGCATGAAAAAATATGTATAGAAATAATCATCATATCTATAGTAGCTAATGAAATCACCAAGTGAAATAGTATAGAAGAGAAGAGAAGAGGGTACTTGTCCGATGCCTGTGGTTAATGGAAATGACTTGGATGATGATTTAGCAATGAAAACTAAGAAGATATAGTCAGACACAAAGGAGGAGAACCAGTAGAAAGTAATATCTCAATAACCCAGGAAGAAGAGAGGAAACCTACCATGGAATAAACATTATATTCTGGAACATGATACAGTCAATAGGATACAGACTGTGGAGTTGAGAAGAGCTGGCTTTAAATTCTGATTTAAAAAAAGAAAGGATTAGACTCAGTGGCCTCTATGATCCCCTCCAGCTTTTCATCTATGATCCTATGATTCTATGCTTAGAATGTGCAAAAACAAGCAGAACACTAGGAAGATAATTGCAATTTAGGTACCAAAATCGGTTGCAGAAGATGAGGAATTTCAAGCAATTAATTAAATCCCCCAAGTGAAATCAATATATACTTGGATACTCAGTAACTATAATGCAAAGATGAGCACCGGGGAAGATGGATAAACACATTAGAAAATATGGCTCACTGTCTGGAAATGAAAGAGTCTCAATTCATCTAGATTATTCAGTAGCTTCACAATAAGGAAACTCTCTTCATTAAGTGAAATTCAGAGATTCTATTTTTGCCTAATTCTTTGTGGCCCCAGAATTTAGGCTAGGGTGTCTGATACTTAGTAATCCCTTCGTAAATGTTGTTGGTTGGATATGGCAAACAATAAAAACTGGAAATGGAGAGTACTAGAGAATAATATATATATATATATATGTATATATACATACACACACACACACACACACACACACATATATATATATATATATATATATATATATATAGTAAAACAGATGCCTAGATAAGAAATTGTAAGTAGTTAATGTGGGAGTGGAGACATTGCAGAATCATCTACATCAGACCATCCAGTTCTTAAGAGTAAATATCAAAATTAATGCAAAATCAGAAAAAACATTTATTTTAAATTAGAAGATATGGTTTTAATCACAATTCCATCCTGACCTACTTGAATAAGCTCACGTTGAGAAAGAATTGAAATAGGTAAAAGTATGAATTAAAAATTTGGCACCATTTTGACAGAAGATTAGTTATTGTAATTGACTGGTATGGTATTAAATCTATGAATTGATTTAGGAAATGTTGGCATTACTATATCATCCTAACCATATTTGAAAAGCATTACTCTATTTATTACTTCAATTATTTCTGTATTTCTGCCAAGTGACTTTAAGATTGTATTTATAGGAGCCTTCGAGTTTTCTGAAAATTTTTTTGTTTTAACGATAAATTATATTTTTACAATATCTGCCCTTTTCAGTGGCATATAAAAATGCTCAAGATTTTTTATCTTGAAAATCACCATTCATTATCTCAATTAATTTGTTTCATTGAACATCTTGAACATTTTAGGAACACAATCAAATTATCTACGAATAGAGATATTTTAGCCTCTTTATTAATAATGATTGCTCCTTTTGTTTCTTTTTCAGTTCTTGAGGCTATAGTATTTATAAAACTCCATTAAATCGAGCTGGTAAAGTGGACCACCTAGCTTTTCTTTGGTTGTCAATGGAGAGGCTTCTCTTATTATTTTTTTTTTGCCCTGCAAATTCTAGTTGTTAGTTGTAGATGCATCTTTTTCATAATCAGCATGTGCCTGGTAATTAGTAAGCAGTTAAACAATATGTATTGGTTGATTGATTAAGAAAAAAATTCTTGCATTTATAATTTTTTCAAAAAATCATAAATTCTTTTAGAAAAGTCCTTTTCCCAGATATATAGATATAATCACACCATTTAAAAATTTATATTGGTCAAACTTTCTCTGGAACTGTGGTAGAAATCCTATTTGATTGTTCCAAATCAATCAAGAAGCATCCCTGAAGTACTGACTAGGTGCCAAGAGCTGTGTTCACTGTTGGGTATATAACTGAAAAGCAAAAACAATCTCCACTCTCAAGGAGCTTACATTCTAATAGGGTAGGTGAAGTATATACTTCACCTACCCTATTTTATACAAGATATTTATTTATTTATACATTTATACAAGATAAAATACACAATAGATTGAGCATAATCTTAGAGGAAAATGCAGAAGGCAGATAGATTGTACAGTGGATAGAGCAGTGAACCTGGAGTCAGGAAAATCTGGGTTCAGTCTAGCCTTGGAGATCAACTAAAGGGTGTCCTTGGGCAGGTCACTTAACCTCAAGTTAACCTCAAGGTCACTTAACCTCAGCCTCAAGTTCCTCATCTGTAAAATAGGATCAAATGCAATAATATTCATGAAGCACTTTGAGAACTTTAAAGTTAACACAACATAAATGCTATTATTATTATCTGTTAGAATCTGAGAAATCTGGAATAGGACTTCTGTAGGAGGTAGTATTTATATACGGTTAATATTTTATTTAACAATTTGAGTCACTATTCATTCATGAGATTGGCCTATAGATTTATTTTTCTAATTCATCATTTGCCAGGTTTGTGGATTAAAACCCATTTGCTTTTTGGAAAGAATGGTACTAAATAGCATAACTTTTCTCTCTAATAATAATTGCTAAAATGTATATAGAGTCATTGAAGATTTGTACAATATCTTACCTGTACTATCTCATTTGATCCTCATAATAATCTGAGATAGGTATTAGAAATATTATTCGTATCCTAGTTTTACAGATGAAACAAAAAGCTAAGTATAAGACAGCTTAAGAGATCATGATGCCATAGCCATCTAAAGTAGAATTCCAGCTAAAATCTATCCTGTATCCCAGTCTTATGGTCTTTCCAATATACTATGCTTCATCTTAATCTTATAAGGATCTGTTTTTAATTTTTAAAAACTTACCTCTTCTCTTAGAATCAAAACTAAGTATCAGATCCAAGGCACAAGAGAGATTAGGAAAACTAGAAAGTGTCTAAGGCCATATTTGAACCATGGACTTCCCATCTCCAAGCCTGGCCTTCTCTCTATTGAGCCACCTAGTTGCTCCTGTAAATTATTTTTAATCCAACTTATCTTTGTGCCTTTTAGCAGCATTGTTCATTAGAGTTGCTTGATTCTTCTGCTGCTAGTTCCAATCCAAAAGATCTCTTTGGATCAATAGTTCCCCTATATATAATATCATATATATATATATATGTGTATATATATATATATATGCTATTTGCTTATTTTATATGTTTGCAGAGGTACATCTATTTCTTTTAAATCTTCCAGTTAATTGTCATAAAGCTGAGAATTGCTTTCCTAATTTTATTGTATGCACTGGGTGTCTCCTTTTATTGATTTATAATGAATGTATATTATTCATTTGTAGTGAATTTATTTATACTTCAGTTATTTGACCTTCAGGACATTTTCTTCTTTTCTTTAATTTGACTAAATTAGCTACTTGTTTATCAAATGTATTGTCTAAAAAAAGAAAAATGATTATCGGTTTTATTTGTCATTCCAATCATTCTTCCTCAATTTTCTAATTTCTGCCCTCTCCTTAATAATGTCTCCTCTGTTGGTTTTTGTTTTTTGCTTTGGTTGTTGCCTTACTTCCTTTTCTCTCCAAACAACCTCAAATCATATGGCTTCGTTTCCCCCTTTTCTCTAAATTTTGTTAAGACAGATCAAATTTGAGATCTTCATTTAGCACACCTTATCTTTTAATTAGTAAAGCTATTCAGTGATCTGCATTCATTGCTGAATATTGTTTTTGAATACATCTTACAATTTCTAATATGTGTATTTCTGCTGTTGTCTTTCAGGTAATTGTTTTGCTTTATAATAACTTCTTGAATCCAGACACATTTAATGAACATTTTTTCAATTCCTTGTACCTTAAGATCATATTATCATTATTTGTTTTATTGCATAATATCTTTTCTATATATGATCTATATATCAAGCCTTTATCTTTCTCCCAAGCTCTAATTTTACCTCTTCAACTGTCTATTAGACATTTCTATCTGGATGTCCCATAGGCATCTCACACTCAACATACCCAAAATATCCCTCATTATCTTCACCCCTAAAGCTTTGCTTCTTATGAACTTCCTAATCAACATTGAGGGTATCAGTACCTCTCAGTCACCCAGACTGGAAGCCTCCTCAGCATCTTTCTTGACTCATCTCTCCCAGAATTACTTCCCATATCCAATCAATTGACAAATCATGTTATTTCTATTTCTACCTTTATAACATCTCTGTTTTCTGCCTCCTCTCTACTTGCAGAGCCACAACCTTAGTCCAGGCTCTCCTCAACTCTCACCTGCACTATTGAAAGAGCCTCCTAATAGATCTCCCTGCCTCAAGGGTACCCCATTCCAATTTCACCTCCCATCAGCTGACAGATTGGGTTATTTATAAAATATGAATCTGATCTTTTCACATTCCCCTTCTCAATGAGCTCAAGAACTTCCTATAATCTCAATGATTACACATGAAGTCTTCAGTTTGGCATTGTAGATCCTTCTCAGCTTGACTCCTTCCTCTTCAGCAGAATTCTCACACTGACTCTCCTCTGCATATATTACATTTCAGCAAATCCAGCCCACTTGTTTCTCTTAGCATAACACATCTTCCATCTCTGTCCCTTCACAGGGTCCAGAATGCCTAGGATATTTTCCCTTTCTCCACATCACCCAGACATTCTGGACTTCTTCAAAGATTCTGCTCAAACTATCTTTTTGATCCTCCTAGACACTGAAGTCTTCCTCCTGAAAGATTATCTCACTTCTACTCTGAGTGTGTTGAATAGGTAATTCTTTATTTACTCTTTTCTCCCCATTAGAATGGAAGTGAGAGGAGGGGGGAAAACTTTGTGGTTTTTGCTTTTCTTCACATTCCCTGGGCTTAGCAGAGTGCTTAACAAATATTTGTTAGTTGAATGATTATGGTCCATAAATTAACTGTAGATGATTTCTTCCCTACTGTATTTATACAGATCTTTTCTTTGCCTGAAAATATAGATAATTGTACATGTATGAGAATGTTTCAAGTATATATCATAATACACACAACATAAAAGCACAACAAAAAATAAAAAATACATCCAGATTACTCAAAGAAAGGCTGAGGTTTTAAAAGGCTTGGCTTTAAATTCAGTCTCTTTAGTCCCTACAAACAGGAAAGTCATTGTACTTCTCTGGGCTTCAGTGTCTTTATCTATAAAATGGCGGAGTTGGATTTTATGACCTTTAAGAATCCTTCCAGTTCCAAATCTTCAGCCTCTGACCTTGGGTCTTCTACATACTTTTACATGAATTGTTTGACTGGGAAAATGTGGGCTTTTAGAAAACCATCTAAGCACTGACTCTAGAATCAAGATGATCTGAACTCAAATCCAATCTCATCAATTTACCAGCTATGTGATCTTGAACAAGTCACTTTAACTCTATTAGCCTCAGTTTCAGTCTTAATCTAAGTAGCATTCTTTGCTCTCTCATTGCTTCCATTCTAATAGGGAAAGTACAGTAAATAAAGGATTATCTATTCAATACATATATAGTAGAATTAAGATAATCTTTAAGGGGAAGACTGCATTTCCTGGGAGAATCAAAAAGATAATAATACTAACTACCACCCAGCGATGATATAAAGAAAAAAATGAGTTATTGGGTAAAACTCTGCACACCTTATAGCACTATATAAATGCTAGCTAACATTATCATGATCGTCATCATCATTATGTGCCCTTCTTTTGTGCATTGATCATTCTCAGGATAATTTTCTGTTGAGGAGAGATGTGGTTTAGATTTGGGAATTTCTTCTCAATCACTTTTTTTTTCATTCCAATAGGATCCACCATCCCCTCTCCACTCCCATTCCTTTGGTATCTTATCCTATTATAGATATCTTGAAAATTGATATTTCAGCGCCTTTGAAACTGTGTTGCCTTCAGTATAAACTGTATCATTGTATGCTTGGTAAGCTCCATTTACCCTTATCAATTTCATCTTCTGAAGTGTCATTTCCCCTTCCTCATGTAGCATGCATATATTGAATTATGAATACAAATGCTGATTTTACTGTCATGTATAATAAGATTAGATAGCAATAGAAATGTTAACAAATCTGTTCCATTTCATATCTATTTGTTATCTTCCTTTCAGCTTCATCCATAAATACTTACTATGATCAGATTTAGTTCCTTCTACCAAACTTTCCATCGAGTTATTGAAGTATCCATGTATACTTAAAGTATTTTTAGCTTTCGCTACTAAATTCTCTTTAAGCTTCTATTAAATTCAGTTTGTTCAGTACTTTATGTCTTCAATATGTCTCCTATTTATCTTTTGGATAACAAACTTATGATAATGAATCAAAGTTATTAAGTTTCTATCTATCTATGAATGAAAAGTTCTTTTCTTAGTCTGTCTTTTCTTGTTCTGTTCTGCCTTAGTTCTTTCTCCTCATATGAATTCTCAATTTCCTTTTCTGGTTATTTATCTTCCTTTTCATCTCTAAACATGAGCACATCCCAAGGCTTTACCAGAACCTTTTTCCAAGACCTTTCTTCACTCTCTTCCTTGGCAATTTCATCAGTTCCCATGAATTCAGTTATCATCTCTATGTAAACATCCACCATATACTTATATGTGAGAATGTATATGAATTTGTATGTGTCTATATATGTATATATGAGTATGTGTATATGCATGCATATACCTAATCTGTGTCCTCTAAACTTATCCCTAAACATTTTACTAACTATTTGCTAGTCCGTTCTACCTAGATATTCCATTGCCAGTTCAAATTCAACATGTTGCAAACATGATTCATTGCATTTCCTCTCAAACCCTATCCCTCCTCTAAGTTTTCTGATTTCTGTTGCTTGGCGTTCCTGCCACCAGACTTTTCTTTCTCCAATCTATCATCGCAGTTGCCAAATTAATCTTCCTAAAAGCAAAATGATGGCCATGCCACTCCATGGATCAAATACCTTTGGTGATTCCCTATCACTTCTTGGATAAAGTACAAAACCATCAGTGTGGCATTTAAAGTCCTCCTCAATTTGAAGGTCACCTATCTTTGCAGTCTTTTTTCATATTAGTCTCCTTCACATATTCTTTATTCCAGTTAAACTGGTCTGCTGTTCACTATACATGACATTCTATCTCCCTATATCTTCCATATCTTCTAACAATTAATCCTCAAAGTTTGATAGGCACGCCCTTTAGTTTTTGTTAAGTGTTTTTTAATTGAAGTAAATCTGTTTGAAAAAACTTATCTATTCCTTCCTTCTGATATAGTGATCTGTTGTATGTATGTAGAATATTATCTCATCCTATGCCTCCCTTTACTGATTAGCTTGACCAATGCACAGATACACCCACATATTCACTTCATTTCTTAAGACTTTTTGCCCTGATATACAGCCATCTGAGCTTATGGGTATCATTTCTCACATTCTTACTGACTGTCATCTTCTAATTATTGAGTACTTCCACTGCTATTTTTCTGGTATCATTTTTATGCATTTCATTGCAATGAACTCAGTAGAAATATTTAGGCACCTTTCTCCCTTCCCCTCCTTTTTTCTATTAGCAATTCTCAATCAGAACAATCAATTCATCAGTCTATTAACAAGCATTCATTCAGCAGGTACCACATAGTAGATGCTATGTTAGTAAAAAGGACTAATATCAAAAGTGAAATAGTCCCTATTCTCAAGGACCTTCAAAGGGTGAAGGAGGGAAGTTAACATAATGCTTAGTCAGTTCACAGACAACTACTTTTTTTCTTGGATGTCATTATCTGTATTCTGTACTTGGTCCAAAGTCCACTGTCCCTGAATCTTACAACAAAGCCCAGAAAGCCAAATCCCATATTCTAAGACCATCTTAATGAACTATCAATTTCTTCCATCTTTTTCCCTTCTAAATCCTTACCTTCAATCAATAGCGGTAATAAATCCATCCCATGTCCCCCTAATCCTTTCTATTTCTTGTTCAGGTCTTTATAATCACTGGAGAATCATAGGATTGTTATACAGAATAAAATGAAAGAATATCTTTGAAAGCCCACTGTAAATAGTAAGGCACAAGATAATGTTAAAAATAATTGTTGTTTAGAACCATAGTTTCAGATAATCACTTGCTACCCCACCATTAAGGAATGTATTACACTCATACTATCCCCAGGACCTTCTCCAAGCCTCCCATCTTAATAACTCATTAAGCTTTGGTCTCCCCAGGAAATGGCCCACACCCATTCTCAGGATTTTGCCTTTCTCCACTTTCCTATCTTAAATCAACATTTTATCCCTCCTACTCTGGCTAGAACTCACTTGTTGTGTTGTCATGTTTAATTACACTTTAGACATAGACGAGGATACTGAAGCTGAGGGAGATTAAGTAATTCATCCATGGGCACAGAATTAGTAAGTGTTTGATCCAGGATTTGAACACTGAACTTTAAAATAGGGTAATATTAAAAATATTCCCTGGATAGTTGTGGAGAAAGCTTTAAATGGGAGTACTTTACCAGTTTCCTTTAATTAGAATCTTTTTAGTTGCCCTCTGACAACAGTACCAATGTATATAACAAACAAAAAAAATAAAGGCCCATTCTCTCCCAAATCTCCTGTTCTCCTGGATCTAGGGGACCTATGGCTACTTCCAATGGGCTATGTATGATTGGTGCTTTGAAATAATAGAGTCAACCCGAGGAAGTCCCTTGACTCCCTCAGTCCTAGAGGGTAAGTGGTAGTAGTTCTACATCAGCTTAAAAGAAAAGAAAGATTTCATCCCATCTCTTCCATTTAACTGATTCTGTATCTTGGAACTACATTTTTCTGGGAATTCAAATGAGAGGATGGGGAGAAGTGCCTTCCCCACGCAGGCAACAATGAAAACTTCTTGCCTGTAGCCTCTAAATCACTGCTTGCTTACCTAAGCAGAAGGCAGAATCTAAAACCTTAAAAGCCTGTTTGTGTTCTTTTCCTGTGCATGGATGAGAAAACAGTGATTCTGAGATGAACATTTTCATCTTTGATTCTGTCTTGATAACCCAAAGTGTTGGGAGCACCTGAGTCCTTCAGGCAGTGCTGGCTGCTCTACATAAGGAAGTGTCTCACTGGAACTATTACAGTGTTTCTGGGGGAAGACTCATAAGAAAATTCTGTGGGATTTGTTCAGATGGTGCAGGACTGAGGTCAAGTAGAAGTGCTTATTCAAAAGTCTTCTAAATGTTCCATGTTTTATTTCCATGGTCTGCCTGGCTTTGAAATCAGTACCATATTTGTGTCATAAAAGAAATTTAGTAAAACTCCTTCTTTGCTTATTTTGTCAAAAAGGTTGTATAATATTGGGATTAGTTGTTCTTTAAATGTTTGATAGAATTAACTTGTGAATTCATCTGGCCCTGGGGATTTTTTCTTGGGAAGTTCCTTGATGGCTTTTCAATTTCTTTTATTGAGGTGGGATTATTTAAGTATTCTATTCCCTCTTTTGTTAAATTAGGCAATTTGTGTTTTTGTAAATATTCAACAACTTCACCTAGGTTGTCATATGTATTGCCATATAATTGAGCAAAATAGTTCTTAATAATTACCTTAATTTATTCTTCATTAAAGGTGAGATTGACCTTTTCATCTTTGATACTGGTTATTTGATTCTATTCTTTTTTTATTAGATTAACCAGCACTTTATTTAATTTGTTTTTTCAAAGTATCAGCTCCTAGTCTTATTTTATTAGTTCAATAGTTCTTTTACTTTCAATTTTATTAATTTATCCTTTAATTTTTAGGATTTCCAATTTAGTTTTTATCTGGAGATTTCGAATTTGTTCTTTTTTAAAAATTTTTTAGGTTGCAAGCCAAATTCATTGATCTCCTTCATATCAATTTTGTTACTATAGGCGCTAAGTGATATAAATTTTCTTCTGAGTACTGCTTTGGCTATATCTCATAGATTTTGATATGATGTCTCCTCATTGTCATTCTCTTTAATGAAGTCCATAATTGTTTCTATGATTTCTTCTTTGACTCTTGATGCCTTTTTAGTCTTCAATAATGTATTATGATTAAAAGAATGGAGGACCAGGAGTCAGGGGAATTAAGGCCTAATCTTGTTTTTGCCACTAAATTACTCTGTGACCTTGGGTAAGTCATTTTCTCCTTTCCTGAACTCAGTTCCTCTTATCACTAAAATTCATGGCTAGGATTACTTAAATTCAATGTCATTCAATTCCTTCAACAAATATTAAGAAACTACAAAGTGAAAAGACAAAGTACTAGGTGTTGAAAGACCATTTCAAATACAACATTCTATAATTCTGTTACCTAGTGATGGGGCTGGCAGAGGGCAGTGAAGGGTAATAATAGGAACAAGACCTTCATACTTTGAAATCTTGCATTTCTCACCACTTAGCACTAGTTAAACATCAACTGCAAGATCTATGGTTCCAGCATAAACTGCAGAATCTGTATTGTTGATCAGTGACCCATTCTATACCATCAATCACCTGTACTGGATCTGTAATGTTCTATACTGGGCATTGGTTTTGTGCCTAATCTGTTTTATTACTCATATTGTTCTTTATTTACTTTATTGCTGAACTGTTAGATAATTAATTACCTGGTTGGCTACTGTACTATATCTGCCCCCTGCCTGTTCACATTTCAGAAGGGTATCAAGATCTCTCTCACATTGACAAATGATGATAAGTTAGACAATGGGGGAAGATGGAACATGTGCACTGGGGACTCTGGTATTCCAGAAGAATCCCCCAAATCTATGCATGCTCCTTATTCCCTATAATGTACATGTTAAACCCAAAACCACACTTTTGCCTGAATTTGACCGTGCCCATTTCCTAGGGTTTGGGGGCTTTAATGTGAAAAGGTAGAGATTTCTCTGGAAGCTCCCAGACCCTAATAAGTATGCAAATACTGAGATACACTTTGGGTTGCTACTCTATACCTGGAGTAGCTACTCCACAGTTGGAGCTGCTACTAATCCATCAGTCTCTAGAGCTACTCTATCATTCTGAGAGCTGCTACTCCATCATCTCAGAGGCTAATCCCGCAGTCATGAACTATGGAGCTATTTTCCATCAGCTGCAGAGCTTGTACTACACACTTGGAACTGCCTCTCCATACCTGGAGAGCTACTATTCTATCAGTTCAGAGAGGCTATTGTACTAGCCCCTCCCCCCTGGCTTATCCATCAGCCCTAAGATTATATGATTAAGCCCAAGCTATTCTACCAGCTATTAGGCTAATATTCTACCTTAAACCTCTTCTTCAAATAAAATCCTTTTCTTCTGAATTGAACAGAGTTTAAGTCTCCCATTCTTGGGCTGAGACCCTGCAACAAACTTGTGTGTGTTTCTCTCATAACACTAGCACTGTAAACCTCTCAGTTCATACTTCTACAGAGATCTTCCTGTCATATAAGAATGTATTTAGATCTCAAAGGACCCTTACAGGTCATTAAGTCCATATTCTTCATTTTACAGATTAGGAAAATAAGACAAGAGAGGTTAAGTCTCTTGAAGAATTCTGAGCAATGGTAAGAGTTGTTTCCTTTGGAATACAAAATATATACCTGGAAAGGGGGAACTGTGAGTGGGGGAACAGAAGCAGAGCAAGGGGTCCCTGAAAGGGAAGTGGAAGCATGTCCAAATCAAGCTTCACTGACTTCAAAATGTTGCCCAGAGCTAGCTCTGACCCCACTGCTCTCTTCCTTACCTTCTACACATTTCAGAATCCCTCCCCCACAATTCTCAAAGATAGAGAGCAAAGCTAATTGATCTCTCAGGCTCTTAAGCCCTCTAGAATCCAGCTGAGCTGTTGTAATTCTTCAAGAAAACAGGCTCTTCCTCCCAGCTCTGTCCCCTTCTGGGCCCATCCTAGAGAGATCCTGCCCTCTGATAATTTACAAGGCCAGAAATTCTCCCCATCACAAGCCTTCAGTTCCCCAACCATTTCTCAGCAGAAAGACTTAGCAGGCAAGAGGGACCCTCAGATTTCTCCAAAGTGACAACATGTGTAACTTCCTACCGTGGGCTGTGAAATAATTATCCTAAGTAATTAAAACCAAATTACACTTGTCAAAATACCACCAAGCAGCTTGGGAAGCACAGGCCTGGGAATCCCATTCCAATTCTCTCTCTCTCTCTTTCTACCTGCTTAATTGACTGTTCTGTGACCTTCTCCCATCTGGAGGGAATTCTCACTAATATCCTGATCTCTGGGTAGGGGTTACAATGAGCTTGGCAGTTTGTTCCCAGGAGTGGAAAATTAGGAGGTTGAATTTCAGTACTCCATTTGCCTGACAATAAAGGTAGTCAGGTAGTAGGGAAAAAAAAGATGGAGATAACAGTAGCTGGGATTTCTTATTGCAATTAGACTGAGAGACACAAATATACAACTAAAGGCAGGAATGTGATTTAGGCCCCTTTTGTTGTTGAGTCATTTCAGTTGTGACCAACAACTATTCAAGACCCTACATTGGCAGATACTGAAGTGGTTTGTCATTTCCTTCTGCAGCTCATTTGACAGATGAGGAAACAGATAGGGTTAAGTGACTTGGCCAGGATCACACAGCTATTAAGTGTCTAAAGCCAGATTTGAACCCATTTTCCTGAAACCAGGCCTGGCAGTCTATCTACCATACTGCCTAGCTACCCTTGGGCCTCTAGTACAAGCCAAAGTGCCATGTTACATCTTTGTTTTAAGTGGAGCTTCCAATGTTATCTCACAATTATTTATTCTTCATTCAAAATATTCATTCCATTGATTGTGTCTGGACCTATTAATTTATCTTTCTGCAAAACTCCCAGGTTGGAACTTTCCCTCAACAAGGCAGTTCAACAACTTGTCTATGTCTAAATATGCCTGGAAACCAAGTTTTCTAGATTCCAAAACTGGACTTTGATCCGCTCTGCTATGCTGTCTCTCTTCACACTGAAAAAAAAGGCAGCATGCTCTAAAGGATTGTGTAGTTGAAGTCAGAAAGATTCAGATTCAAACCTTGTTTCAGAAATTCATTAATTGCATGACCCTGAGCAAGTCACTCTCTCTGGAATTCAGATTTTCTCACCTGTAAAACAAATATATTAGACTGGAGATCAGCTAAGGTTCCTCTAGGTCTAAATTTATTAATGTACTCCCTGTTCATCATTTTAAGATTTCCAAGACATTCTCCTTTTCCCCCTAATTGAATGAATTTAAGGATTACTCCACTTTTTTTTTTTGCTAAAAATCACATCCAGGATCCAAAATGAAGCAGGACTTGCTCAAGAGTACACAACTATTAAGTTTGAGAATTAAGCCTTGAACCCACAAAAGTATACCCATATTTATTCCAATATCCATGATATTTGGAGCTAGAAATTCTCTCAGAAATTATCAGGTCCAAATCCCTCATTTTATCGATGGAGAAAATGAGGAATAAAAAGAGAGAGTGGATTGGGGAATATCATACAGAGAATGGGTTGGGGAATAGCATACAAGTAGGAAGTGGAAAAGGTAGAATTTGAACCCAAGTCTGTCTAATGTCCAAATCTAGCAATATGCCCATTATGCCATAGCATATTGCCTCCCAAGTTATAGTACATCACTTTCCCTCCAGTATTTCATTTTATTTTTTTAGTTACATGTAGAAACAATTTTTGACAATTTTTTTGACATTTTAGAATTCAGATTTTCTCCCTCCCTCCTGTTCCCACCTCTTTGAGGTGGTGAATGGTCTGATATGGCTTTTACCAGTGCTTTTTTGTAATATACATTTCCATATTACTCATGTCTTGTAAGAAGACATATCACAATCCAATAGAAATCTCATGAATAAAATATAGTGGAAAATAGCACCCTTTGATCTGTCTCAGACTCCAACAGTTCCTTCTTTGCCTGTGGAGAGCATCTTCATCATAACTCTTGTGGTTATCTTGGAGTCTTGATTTGCTGCTGATAGTTTAGTCTCTCACAATTGATCATCATTTAATATTTTTGTTACTATATACATTGTTCTTCTGGTTCTTCTAGCTTCACTTTATATCAGCTCATATAAGTCTTCCCAGGTTTTTCTGAACTCATCCTGTTAGTCATTTCATACCACAACTTGTTCAATTACTCCCCAAGTGAGGGACAATTGCTCAGTTTTCAGCCACTACAAAGAGAGTGGCTAAAATTATTTGTTAGAGGAGAGTCCTTTTGCCTTATTTCTGGTCTCTTTGGGATACAGACCCAGCAGCAACACATGACTAAAAATAAATCCTTGTTTTCTGGTCTCGTAACAATTCTAAGACAGAAGAGCTAGAGTCAGGCAAATGGGGTTGAGATTTGCCCAAGGTTATGCATCTAAGACATATATGAGGTCTGATTTGAGCAAGTCCACTCTACTCTGCTGCCTAGTTGGCCCTAGTATATCACTTTTACTTGGACACCACCAGACTGGTAATCCACATCTTGAGAGTATAAGTCTGAGAATCAATTGATCATAATTCTAGTCCTAGTTCTTCAACTAAGTCATTTTGTGACTGAGCAAGTATTTATCCTCGTTCAGGCTTAGTTTCCCCAGCTTTGGAAAAGAGGATAATAATATATTCTCTGAGAAAATGAGTTAAAGTAGAAAGAACATTGTTTCTGGAATTTAGAATCCAAAGGTCCAAATCTCATCTCTTAATCTTAATACCCTTCAGACTCAAAATCAGAGAGCTTATGATCCTACCTCAGTAAAATGTAATGAGAATCAAGCCAGGGCAGAGCTATGAAAACATCTGGGATAGTTTAGGTTACCATTTTCATTTCAGTACTGTTCAGTTTATCAATAAATATTTATTAAGCACCTAATATGCGTCAGATACCATATTAAGTGTTGAGGATAGGAAAAAAGGCAAAAATATTATCTTTACCTTTGAATCTCACATTCTAATGAAAGAGACAATATGCAGATAAATCATGTATGCTATGTGCATTATAAATACTAATTTATACACAATATTTTAAAATTTGCAATGTGCTTTGCAGATATTTTCTTATCTGAACCTCATAACTATCTTGGGAGGCAGGTGCTCTTAATAATCTCATTTTAAAGATGAGAAAACCATTGCAAAAAGAAATGTTAAGAGATCTGCTGAGGGGCATGAAGTATCTGAGGCTACATTTGAACTCACATCTTTCTGACTCTAGGTCTAGTGTTTTATCCACTATGTCACCTGGCTGCCTAATGGAAGGCCATTTCAGAAGGAAATGGGTAGAGTCAGAATTTTAATTCAGTTCTTTGTTCAGAGATCTTTCCAATGAACCCTCTGTAATGTCTTTGTGTCCCAAGTTCAGTGGTATACCCCCTCCTGTATCTATCACTCATACCTGAGCATCCCCATTAAAGCATATGGAAGAGTAATTGGAAAGCTTAATTGAGCTGACTTGGCCTCATCTTCTTATAATGTCAACTAATCCAGCAGTGGCTCTCTGCAAGGTGAGACCATGGTAGCCCCCACTCCCTACTTGCCTCATATTTCATGATCGTCCCTAGAAGCCTCTTTGCTGCTCGTTTTGGAGATACTGTGTTATGTTCTGAAAGAATGAGGTGGTTGGAACCTTAGAAGCTTTTGACAATCTGCCTGAAAGAGCAACAAGGAGTGATGAGAAGAAAGAGATCAAAGAAAAGATCATGGACCACCTGGGGGATGGGAATTGTGCATCTCAGCAGAGGGAGCTCAGAGAGAAGAGAGAGATAGAGATAGCCATAAAAGCATGATGCCAGTGAAATTTTAGATCATCCTAGTCACAGAAATATTGAATAAAGTGAATAACCCAAGTTATGTCTCAGTTGAGAACCAGTGTGCTTGAGTACAAAAAAGATAACTTTTGGAATATATCTGACTTAAAATCCCAGCTGTTAGCATTTCCTTGCTGGATGGCCATAGACAAGTTACATCACTATTCTGAGCCACGGTTTTTCATTTATAAAGGAAAGATTAAGAGACATTATTAGATAAAGGGCTCATAGCCTTGGGATTACAGCATAATAGCCTCAAAGCTGAAAAGGATCTTTAAAGGTCAACTAGTCTAATTCTCTTATTTTATGGAAGAGAAATCTGAGGTTCAGAGAAGGTCAGAGGGTCATAGATTTTAAGCTAGAAAATATCCAAGTAATCATCTTATCATGGAATCACATATCTAGAACAAAAGGGACCTTACAGTCTATCTCATTCAAGCTCTTCTTTTTACAGATGAGGAAACTGAGGCCCTGAGTCAGGAGGCCCTTAGTTCAATTCCTGCCCTTGACCCATACTTGTGTAAGAAATGAAATTTAGAGTTTGACTAAATAATTAGAGTCCTAGAGTAATATTGTGGTCACTGATTTAAAACCATTATAGCTCAAGCCAAAATGACTTTTAGTAGCTTTATTTACAGAGGTGAAAAGAGAGAAAGTAGAGAAATGTAAGATGAGAGTAGAGAAAATGTTTAGCCTATCACACTAAATGTTGCTCCTGTGCCTGGCTAAGCCCAGCAGGGTTTGTTAACCCTCAGCCAGAGGACCCAGCAGTAAATTAAACAGAGGTTCCACCCATGCTTACCCCTCCTCTAAGAGGAGAAGGGAGACCTCTCTGGAACCAATCTCTCCAGGAGCTAGGAAGAGAAGGCCAGCTACTCACTCACCAGGAGAAGATCCAAGATCAGTCCTCCCAAGATCCAAAGTCCCAATCCAAGCTGACTCACTAGAAGAAGATCCCATCCAAGCCAAAGATTACAGGAGCAGTCCCAGCAGAAGCTCAAAGGAGAAGACCCAAGCCACCAGCTGAAGATCCTTTGGATAGGAAGTTCAGGACTTTTATAGGCCTTTTTCCAAGTCCCTTCCTGTCCCTTCCCCTCTTCACAAGGGCCAATCACAGCTTCCAAATTCCTGTGGAATCAGTCTCTCATTCTCTGAAGGTGTAAAGACATCAAAGGATTCACAGGTTTTTGACTGATTAAGTTAAAAGGGTGGAGCTCTCCAAGTAAGTAACTGTGAACTCCCTTACTTATTATTAATTAGGGGTGTTTTTAAGTTTTTGGTTGATTAATTTAAAATAGACAAAGAGAATAAAGAATTTCCTTTCACATGAGTTGTGTCATCATTGGTAAGCCTCTAATTTGCTCAATGTTCCCAAGGAACTCCTAACATAATAAGTTGCAAAGGAATTGAAGGAGGTCTCTGTGGAAAAAGGAGTTTTCATACAGGAAGATTTGTGTACTGATGAAATGACAGTTCTGTACCCCCAAAGTTGGGGGGCATTATATCCTACACTATCTACCTCTTATGCATTATTGTGGGAAAAGACAAGAAGCAATAAAAAAAATTAGATTCCCATTTGTACAAGGTACTGTTCTAAGCTCTGGGGATATAAATGTGAAAGTGTTATAGAAAAATAATTTCTCTTTCTTCCTTTTTCCCCATCCACTTTCCCTACTCTAAACTTCCCCTCTCCTCCATTCCTCCTTCCTTTTTTCCATCCCTTCTTACTTCTCTTTTTCTATTTCTTCATTCCTTCTCCCTCCTTTTCTCTTCCTGCTCTATTCATTCTCCTTCTCTTCTTTGTCCTCTTTCCTTCTGCCTGAGACCTTCCTTTTTTCCCTGCCACTCCTGATTCTTACCCTATTCCTCTTTCCTGACTCCTTCTTCTTTTCCCCTCCCAATGCTGATCCACACTCTCTTCCTATACTTTCTTCCCCTTCTTTCTCACCTGTCTTTTTTACTTCTCTTTCTCATCTATCTATATCATATTAGGTATATGTACATATACACACATTATACTCTGTGTATACTAAATGTGTATACACATTTAGACCCAGTGGAAAATATCCAGTGCTTTGAGTGGAACCTCAGGATGAGAAAGCCCACATGAAAGGAGCATCCATACCATTGAGCTCACACCTGCATCAAAGCATGGAAGTATCCATTGTCTTGGTACTAATCAGATGGGACTGCCATTTGATTAACGATCTTAGAAATAAGTTCATGGTGAACCATGTACACTTTCATTTGTCCACTTCACCCTTTGTGTGACCCGAGACAAGCACTGGCAAGGGCACTTGCCGAAGTTAGTGAAGAGGCTCCCATTCTTGGGCTCCCATGCCAATCAGCTTCTTGCCCTCAGTTCATGCCTCTAGTTTCCATGGATTTGACCAACTGTCATTGAAAGTACAGAGCGGCACAGGAGTAAAAACTGCTGATATCGCAGCCCCCAAATCCCAGGAGTGTCCCTATTCCTCTCTGCACCCCCACCTTCCCCCCCACTTCACCAGGTGAAACAAGGGGAAGAATTAGAAAGAGGCAACCTGAGTAGAAGCTGAGTCATCTCCTAAGGGGAAAGAGGCGGGAGGGGGGAGGAGATGAAGGGCAGCCTGTTCACTGCAGCCTGTCAAATATTAAGTAAAGAATGGCCCAGCTAATGAGCTTTCTGTTATTGGATCCATTTTTTACCTTTTAGTTTCAGAGGACATTGGGCACGAGTTTCCTCATCACTCTTGATACAGATGTTCTTCCTTTCCTGGTAACTGGAAGCCAGAGGTAATTATAGGCAGGAGCTGGCCTCAGTGCTCTGTTGGGGAGGGACATTATGCTGGGAGAAACTTCACTCAGCCACAAATTGTATCTCTAATTAGGCAGCTGCTGATCCAGGCGGTTTTGATTTGGGGTGGTTTACTTGTACTGATTGGAAGTTTCTTCTTTATACAAATGTCCTAAAATGGCAAGAGAGGGAGAGAGAAGCAGAGGATCACAAATTTAGAGCTAAAAAGGATCTTAGAGGTCATGGAGAACAACTCTCACATTTTACAGATGATGAAACTGAGGCCTAATTGGGAATCATGTGATCACAGATCAAGAGCTGAAAAGGATGATAGGGGTTGAGTCCAATTCTTTAATTTTACACATAAGGAAACTAAGGCATTGAGGTTATCATAGGATTATAGATTTAAATCTGAAAGAGACAGTAGAGATCATTTCATCTAATTCCCATATTTTGCATATGAGAAATCTAAGGACCAGAGAGGGATAATAGATTTAAGGTAAGAAGAGCACTTAGGGGTCATATATTTCAATCTCTCATTTTATAGGTGAGGAAAGAGATCCAGAGAGGTTATTACCTGCCTAAAGTCTCATAGCTGGAAAGTAAGCTGGGATTTCAGTTCATGGTCTTTACTCTATCATGCTGGCTCTTTGGAGGTGTTCATGAATTTGTTTGTGTGCTCATATTCCAATACCAGGGTGAAAAATTCCATTTCTCCAGCAGTCTGGGGACTCCTACTATCTTACTTTTCTCCAACAACTCTCTCCTGCTTATTTGTTTTTCCAACAGACATTTCCAGGTTCATTATCTGTCTGAAATAATTATTCAGGGCTACCTCATGCTCAAGGTGATTAGGGCAATCAACTCTAATGCTGAATTTCTGAGGTCATTCATTCATTCAGCAAACATTCTTGGAAGAGTTGCTTTGTGTAATGAAATTGTAGGCACCATGTAGGAGGTTTAACTATCATGATACAATAGGACAAGAGAGTCAGGACAAGGAAATCCAGTAAAGCAGATAGAATCCAAGAAATACCAGAGCAAAGAGAGGATCAAATCCAAGATGCCGACTTAACTCATAAGATCATACATTTAGATCTGAAAGGAATTTCAGAGCTCATTGGGTCCAACTCTTTCATTAAAAAAAGAAAATCTCTTGCCTTCCATCTTAGAATCATTATTGTATATTGGTTCCCAGGTAAGAGAGCAGTAAGGACTAGGCAATGGGGGTTAAGTAACTCTCCCAGGGACATACATCTAGGAAGTGTCTAAGGCCATACTTGAACCCGGGACCTACCATCTTTAGGCCTGGATCTTGATCTACTGGGCAACCTAGTTGTCTCCTCCAACTCTTTCATTTTTTAAAAAATATTTATTTAATTAATTTAGAATATTTTTCCATGGTTACCTGATTCATGTTACTTCTTCCCCTCCTCCCTCCTCCCTCCTGGCCAATGAGCAATTCCTCTGTGTCTTACATGTATCATTGATCAAAACCTACTTCCATATTATTGATATTTACAATAGAGTCATCATTTAGAGTCTACATCCCCAATCCTATCCCCTTGACCCATGTGATCAAGCAGTTGTTTTTCTTCTGTATTTCTATTCCCACAGTTATTTCTTTGGATGTGGGTAGCATCTTTCTCATAAGTCCCTCAGAATTGTCCTGAATCACTGCATTGCTGCTAGTAGAGAAGTCCATTACATTCCATTGTGCCACGGCATATCTGTCTCTGTGTACAATGTTCTCCTGATTCTGCTTCTTTCATGCTGCATCAATTCCTGGAGGATGTTCCAGTTCACGTGGAATGCCTCCAGTTCATTAGTCCTTTTAACACAATAGTATTCCCTAACTCTTTCATTTTAAAGATGAGGAAGCTGATGCCCAAAGTTTAGTTACTTGGTCAAGGTCACAGAGTCACTGTTAGAAGTGGTATTTGAACTAGGGACCCATGGCCTGTCATATCATTGTAGTTCCACCTTCTATACCAGTGGTTCTCAACCTTTCTAATGCCATGACCCCGCAATACAGTTCCTCATGTTGCAGTGACCCCAAACCAAAAAATTATTTTGGTGGCTACTTCAAAACTGTAATTTTGCTTCAGTTATGATTCGGAATGTAAATTCTGATATGCATTATGTATTCTCATTGCTACAAATTGAGAGGTGGAGAACCGCTGGTCTATACAGTGCCTACAGTTTCATTACACAAATCCACAATATCATATAGTTCTAAGGTGGGCAAAGTATTTTGGTCATCAAATGAAGGGCCAAATGGGGTTATGATCATAGTCAAATACTATCCAGAATCCAGGTGTTCAGAGAGTCAATATATTCAGAATAACAAAAATTAACACATAAAAATACCTCTAGTAAGAAGTATTACCTCCTTAAACAAACCATTCCACTTGAAAGCAATTCTTTTTTTTAAACAATATTTTATTTGGTCATTTCAAAACATTATTCATTGGAGACAAAGATCATTTTCTTTTCCTCCCCCCCCCCAATAGCTGATGCACAATTCCACTGGGTTTCACGTGTGTTCTTGGTTCGAACCCATTTCCATGTTGTTTATATTTGCATTAGAGTGTTCATTTAGGGTCTCTCCTCATTCATATCCCCTCCACCCCTGTAGTCAGGCAGTTGCTTTTCCTCGGTGTTTTTACTCCCACAGTTTGTCCTCTGCTTGTGGATGGTGTTTTTTCTCCTAGATCCCTGCAGATTGTTCAGGATCACTGCATTGCCACTAATGGAGAAGTCCATTACATGTGATTGTACCACAGTGTATCAGTCTCTGTGTACAATGTTTTCCTGGTTCTGCTCCTTTCACTCTACATCACTTCCTGGAGCTTGTTCCAGTATCCATGGAATTCCTACACTTTATTATTGAAAGCAATTCTTAACAATGATTTTCCTTATAAAAAGTCAAGATCTAGATCTTAGAAACCTTGACCCAGTGGTCTTGGTTCTGTCATTAGGAGCAAACTCAAAGAAGTCAAGTTCTTCTTTACCATCCTTTCAAATCTTTGAAGATATTTTTACCACCCTTACCCCCCCTTTACCCCATCTAGCCTTCTCTTCTCCATGTTTAAGGCATCCAGTTCCTTTAAAGCATCCTTGTAATGCGTGGCCTCAAGTCTTTTTACCATTTGGGACACCCTTGTCTCCATCCTCTCAAAATCATCAGTATCCTTTCTAAATTATGCCATGCAGAATTGAACAAAGTGTCCCTGATGTGGTCTGACCAAGACAGAAAACAGCAGAACTGCTCCTGCAGGCTCTGTTTTATGGATAATATAACTTTCTGAATGTAGTCTAATATCTTGTTAGCTTTTTTGGCTGCCATGTCACACTATTGACTCACTGTTGTCACACATATTGACTTGCACTTAGTAACTCTAGAGTTATAGAGAAGGGAGCATCTGTAAAATGAGGGGGTGGCAGAAGGGTTGGACAAAACATCTTTCCTTTCTTGCTTTAAAAGCCTGTGGATCTATGAGTGAGAGCTATGCAATTTATAAAGCCTAATCTTTCTCTCATTGATTATGGGCAGCCCCGGTATTCTCCACACCATTCCTCTGATTTGGTCGGTTTCACAGACTTTCTCAAGCTTTGGCTCTAGGTACTAACCATACTGATAGGCACAGAAGAGAAACTCAGGAACAATCTGATGATTAAATTGAGAGTGAAAATTTTTGGAAGCCCAGCTCATCCCTGTTAACTTTCATTAGGAGACAGAGTTTTCCAAAACCTTTTATTATCCCTTTTCAAGGTTTTTAAGTCCCTACAATGAAGGGAATATAGAGCATGGGACTTGGAGTCATTAAGATCTAGGTTCAAATCTGCCTTCTGACTCTTCATGACTTCTCTGGATTTCAGTTTTCTTGTGTATAAAAGGAAAGAGATGATTCTCTTTGTCTTCAAGGTTCCATTCAGCTTTAAATCTATGATTCTAAAACGTGTGAAGGTTTTCCCTTGTTTGTTTTTCATGGTAACATCTGCTCCATCGCTCCTTCACCCATAGCCAAATGTATGACTTGATATGAACCAGTCTGGTGTTATTTTAATTGGGAAAGCAGGGCAACCATTGCCAATAGCTCTGGTGAGGGCTCCAGACTTCCAATCTGAGACTACCCCTAAGTATCAATGGAGATCACAGGCTTCTAAGATGGTATCTCTTAACTGGCCTTTTTGTGATGGCTGGGAAAGTGATTGTGTCAGAAGTCGAGAGGCCAGTGATAACAGAGTCAAAGAGATGAGATTTTGAGGGGTCTGCCTATCTGGGTGGCATTTCCTATGTTTCCTAGGTTTGTATTTGATCCAACAAAGATTTTATGCATTGAACTTTGGGAATGGTTAGGAAGAAGAAGAAAAAAACATTCTAAAGACATTCTCCAGGCTCATCTCAGGGGAAAACAGCAACAATAAAATATTTACCTAAAAAAGATAACATTTGCAATTCAAACAACCAATCAATAAACACATAATTATCAAGGTATTATCATTTTGTAGGTAGTACCTTAGGAATTAGGGAAAGGGCCAGAGGACAGTGTTAGTGGTAGGAGTGGTAGTGGTATTAATAGTAGAAGTGATAGTGATAGTGATAGCAGTGGTAGTGATAATAGTGCCATTTCCTTCTCCAATTCTTTTTACATATGGAAAACTGAGGCAAATGGGGTAAAGTGACTTGCCCAGGGTCCTACAGTTAGTAAGTACCTATGGCCAGATTTGAACTCAGGTCTTCCTGGCTTCACACTTTACATTCTATCCACTGGAACATCTAGCTGCCTTAATGTCCTCAGTTGTCAAATAAGGAGGTTGGACTAGATAACTTCTGACATCCCTTCTAGCCCCACATCTATGATCCCTTTAACTCTGGATAATGGGATTATTGCAGCACAAAGAGAGATCATTAATAGTCTTGACCAGACCTGACTTATGTAATAGAATTAGCTGGTTGTCAGACACTGCTCAGATACTGCTTCCTTAATTCTCTTTCCCTAAGTGATTGCCCCATAGATTTATAGATTTGTTTTCATGTTCTCCTAATTTGAAAATAGCCCCAGGGTTGGGTTCTGATTGGCATCCCAGAGTGAATCCATCCTATCTATTCCTTTTAGCATCCTCATTCATTAGTCTGAGGATGTCTTGCATTCTTTCCAAGTAACTCCTAGCTAGTTCTGTCCCATCCCCTTGGTGCGAAGGTCATGAGTTTGATGCCTCGTCAGCTTTGATTGATGGCAGAACTATCATGTGGTTCTTGGACATAAAGGAGTTTGGGTTAGGTTACCGTCATCTACATGGGATGGTGCACAGTTGACAACTAGGTGGTGCCTTGTGTAGAATTATGGACTTGGAATCAAGAAGACTTGAATTCAAATTAGACCTCAGATACTTACTATGTAATCTTGGGCAAGTCACTTAACCTCTACATGTCTCAGTTTCCTCGGTGTCCTATTATACTAATAAGGTTATTTATAAGGATCAAGTGAGATGTTAGTAAAATTCTTAGCACAGCACCTGGCACCCTGGGCACTTAATAAATGTCTATTCCCTCCTTCTTTCTCTTTCACAGATTCACACAATTTGCAAGCTGGCAGCAACCTCAAAGGCCATCTAGTTCAACCCATACACAAAACAAATCCCAACCATAATAGAGCCAAAAAGTGGCAAAACCCTAAAGAATGTGTCCTATTGGGGGTGGGTCACTCATCAATCCATCAGAAGGCATTTTAATAAATGTCAGCTATGGACTACATACCAAGTCATCTGTTTTGCTTTACCTTGAAAGGACTATATACTGTCATACATTGCCCTTATGGAACTGGACAGTGTTCTGATAGGACCCCAAACTAGGTAGCTCCTAGCATCATGGAATCATAAAATTTAGAGAACAAAGAACCTTCGGGATTATTTAGTCCATTTGACAAAAAAGGAAACTGAAACTTAGAAAGATACGAAGACTTTTCCAAGATGATATGTATAATAGCTAGATCTAGGATACAGGTCTAGGTTTTCTGGGAAGCAGGCTGTTACACTAGAAAGATCTCTAGCTCCAGAGGCAGAAGACCTGGGTTTGAATCCACCTCTGTAATTTACTGTTCATATAAGATTGAGCCACAAATCTGTCTGGGCCTCAGTTTACTTACATATAAAATAAGGAATTTGTACTAGATGACTTCTGCGGTCCCTTCCAGCTTTAAATCTATAGGTTCCTAATCCCATTATCCAATGTTCTTTCCTGATAAATAGGCACCTTATAGACCATCTAATTCAGTGCCCTCAAAATAGATGGGGAGTTAGTGGTATAGAGAAAGGAGCCTAGATATAGAGATGGAAGAAATTGCAAAGCCTTCTTATCTTTTTCCAAAGGAGAAAACTGAGGTACAAGAGAATTTAGGTAGTTTGCCAATGGTCACACAGCTAGAAAATGTTCAATGTCAAAGCTGAACCCAGCTTTGGCACTAGGACCAGGGCTTGTTCTGAGATCCCTCAGAAAAGAAAGAGAAGAACTTTGCTCTCAATTCAAGGTTCTCTGACTCCATAGCCCATACCCTTCCCACTCTGACATGATTTTTTTTTCTCCTTGCATGGAGAAGGTGATACAAAAACACAGTTCTATATACCTTTTCCACAACACCAAACCGTACCTCTGGTTGCACTCCCTTGAGGAAACAAGCCCTACCTCCTTTTCATTGGTCCCTATTCAATGTCATACTAGAAGGATGGGAGCATTGATGCATGATAAGAGCATTCAACCCCCCTCCTTCCTTCCTCTCTTCCTTGGACCCATTAGTGATAGAATCTGGAGATAATGGAATAGCTGACCTTTGAAAGTAGCCTAATTATGGGCTGCTACAGTTAACACCTCTACCAATCAATGGGCAATTCCAGGCTCCTGCCCCAGGCATGAGGAGGTCCTGTCTCTCTTAATTAGAGATGATCACTTTTAAAAAGCTGATCAGGAGAATAACAACACCCACATGAAATAGAGTTCTGTCCATGGAGTCTAATTCAGTCTCTTATTAACAATAGGATGATAAATGGGCTAAGAATTCAAAGGCAAATTCCACACTGTAGCTGTATTTCTGGACAAATTCCTTAATCTCTCCACACTTTACTTTCCCCATCTACAAAATGGATAAGAAGACTGTTCCTGGGGGGTTGGAGAGGAGAGAGTAGCTGCAGGGTGGGGAAAATTAAGGAGATGAATCATACATACAATCTAATTTCTCTCTCCATCCCTTTTGGGGGCATATGATATTCTTTTGTTTATTGATTCAATCAGCATTTAGTACCTACTATGGGTCAGTCATTTTGTCAGGTTCTGAGAAGTTGAAATAGTCTCTACCCCCAATATAAAGTTACATTCTATTAATGTTCTCCTATATATACATTTGGCTAGGGTCATAGGAAGGATCATTGATTTATGGTAGAAAGGATCTTAGACATCTTAGACATCTCATCTTACAGATAAGAAAACTCAGATCCAGAAAGCAGTAACTTGTCCAAGGTCACACGGATTATACCTGTGGCACTAAAACACAGATCTCCTCAAAAGGAAGAGTCATCTATTCTTTGAAGTCCTTATTTCCAAAAATGCTCAGGACAGAAATTCATGCCCTCTGGATCCCAATCCAGAAGTCATTCCACTGCATCATTTTGCTACCAGATTTATAGAACCTTACAATCAGAAGGGACCACAACAGCCATATTAGAGGAAAACTTGTACGCCATTTATCACCTGCTTGACCCTGTGAGTGACAGGTCATTCAATTTTTAGAATGAAAATTCCACCAAACTTGAGAAATTCTCATCAATTTAAAAAATCAGCTCAGTCTGTGTCCCCTTCGTTATTACTCATCCGTCCATCCTATGAAGTCATACAGAATTAGTTTAATCCCTCCCACATATAGGAAGATAGATGACTAGTTGGAAGAGACTTTTATAGACCATGTAGTACAGGGTCATTTGTTACAGAGACGGAAACTCAGACCCAGAGCTATTGGTTCATGTTGCATCAACTAAAACGTCAGTTCTTTTTGAGAGGCACTGATAGCTAGCCATGCCTTCTCCATGACTATGGTGGGGAAAATGCCTAAAGCCTTTTTAGATGGCCCAGGGAAGTTTTATCAAAGAAGATGGAAAAAGAGATGTACAGAAAATAGTGATGGGAAGACTTCCTTAAGAAAAAGATCTAGTCTCTCTGCAGCACACACACACAACTCAAAGGAGTCATTTATACTTTAAGAAAAGTAACACATTTCTTTATTGCTAGCCTTGAATGTGTGCACATTTGCATTTCAACTTGCTATCCAGCTTTATTATTGCTCAGCCTACATTAGAACTAACCATTTATTACCTTAGTAGCAAGGACAGTGATGGCAGATGGGCTTTAAGGAATGACAAAGCAAAGTATATGTATCTTTGCTTTTCATAGAATGAAGATCCCTTTCAAAGTGTAAGCCTTAAAATTTCTTAGACTTATAAATGTTGGAAATTTCCCCATTGGGAAATTTCATACTTGAAAAAAAATTTCCTACTGATAGTAAGAACTCTATTAGAATATGAAACTCCTTGGCATGGGAGAATCCTTCTCCTCCCTACTTAAGACTACTTTAGGACAGAAACCTTTTGCTAAACAATGGAAAGGGCTTTGACCTATGCTTAAGCATAGAACAGGAAGTTCTTTGAGTCATGATTGATTTTAGAATTGATACAATAGAGATACTTAGAATGACAGAACCAGGTCTTGGAAACTATAATCTCCACCCTACTCAGAGTAACAGGATTTAGGAAGGGCTGCAGCAAAGATCAAGATTTAATTATTTGAGAATATGACCTTCAACAGACATGTGCAAAGGGGTCAGACCTCTGGGCGGTCCTGGGTTAAGCTAGAGCCACCATTGGCACAGGGGAGACATCGACAGTGATTGGTAGATGTGAAAACTGAGGGGAGGGAACTTATATTGTTGGCTTAAAGATAGCGGGGTCTGAGGACTGGGAGGAGATTTTTGCTCTGGAGGAGGTCTGAGAGGAGAGGGTCCTGGAGAGAGAGACTGGAGAGGTTTTGAAGGAGGCTGTGGAAGGTGAACTCAGGAGGAGTCAGGAGGAGAATTCTCTGGAAACATTTCTTGAAAGGAGACTCTCTTGAAGGTGGAGCCTGAGGTTGGCATGAGAAGCCTTACCTAGACAGATCTTGGGTGAGTGATAAAACCAACTGACTGATTTATCTCTTAGGACTGAGGCCTAGGCCTTATTGGCTTGAGGCCCTTCATTCTTATTCCTTTCTTACTTTCTCTCTTTTTCTATTGATTAATCAGTGTATTATAAATTAAATTTCTCTATAAAACCCAGTTGGCTTGGGCATATTCATAAATTGGGAATATATTCCCTGGCGACCATATTATATTTATATAAAACCAAGACACAGCAGAAAACTTATTTCAGTGGTCATAATTGTTATATATTTCCCTTGCTCCCAAACATTTTAATTATCACAGTTTATGGCTCCCACTCTCTTATCTACAACTATTTAACGCTCAAAAACTATTTTAAATATAACACAAAGATAGAGCTGTTCTTTTGACATCAATAATTTCTTGTTCCCCAAAACTCTCTCCATCACCATTCTTGCTACTATTCTAAAAATACAAGATCCTCTTGCCTCCATACCCATCATGAACTTAAACATTTTCTAAGCTCCTAGTCGTGGCAAACAAAAGTTGTTCCTAAATCAATTAATCAACCAATGAATATTTATTAAGCACCTACTTTGTGCCAGGCACTGTGCTCTGTGCAAGGTCAGTAACACTTGTGGCCTCCACCACACCTTTGGACTCTTCCATATCGTCTGTGGATGCCTTTGTCAGAGGTCAGAGAACATTGGCATCTGTTGCATTTGAAAAACCATTCTCGCTAATAAGGGATTCAGAAGAAAACTAGGAGTTGGTTTTTTTTTGTCTGTTAATATTTTATCATCTATTACTAGCATGAGACCTATGTCTAAACAGGTTTTCTTCCCTGGAGAACAGGCTAAAAACAAAATCTTTTCCTCAATCCTTAGCATTTTCTTTGCATTGGACTCTTTCTTTCATCTTGTACATGTCTAAAGTAGAACTTGCTCCCTTTCCCCTATGCTCCCACAAATGTTTCCTCCTCCAAAATCTTCCTCCTAATCACTCCATTCCATTACCTCAAGGCCATCCTTGATTTCTCCCTCCTTCTCCCTTCAGCACTTGGCACAGTGTTTGGCACATGGTAGGGACTTAAATATTAATTGATTGATTCTTCTGGCACTTCCCTCAGCACCTCTTTGCTTCTTTTTTCTTCTCTCCATTCACATGGCCACCACCTCAAATCTGTCCTTTACCTCAGTCTGGCATTTTAAGACATGCCACAAGGGTTCTGCACTAACATTTCAAGTTTATTTAATTCTGTCTTCTGACTAGACCAAAGGATTGTGACTTCTAAATCTTTTGGGCACTCCATCACTCACAATACAATACCAGAATATACATATATATATATATGTATATACACACATATATACAAATATATATATATATTCATTCAATAATAATGATTAACTTTTTTAAAAATAGTTTTTGTTCATATCTTTTATTTTTGAATCACACAAGTCCTCTGTCCCTTCCAGAGAGCCATCTCATATAAATTAAAACATATTGAAAAGAAGCTAACACATTCATATTCTATCCTAAGGATGTCAACAACACCTTCAAAGGAGCAGAGAGAGATGCCTTCTAATATTCCTTCCTTGCAACCACGCTACCCCATGAGAATTTGAAAGCATTCAGTTTCAGTCATTTTGTGGTTATCGATTCCATTTACATGGTTGTAATAATTGCATAGTGCAAACTGTTACTTCTCATTTTATTCTGAATCCATTGGTGCAAACCTTTCTAGGCATCTCTAGATTCCATAGGTTTATCCTTTCTTACATCACAATAATATTCCATTATATTCATGTGTTTTTAAATGTTTCCCAATTCTTTGCAGTTCTTTGCTTCCACAAAATGTGCTGCCATAAATATTTCAGTGTATATGGACTTCCTTGTTCAATGGTCTCTTTGGTACAAATGCTTATCAGTGGACTCTCTAAGTCAAAGGTTATGGACATTTTAATCACTTTATATAGAGAATTCCAATTTTTTTTTTCAAAAAGGTAAGGAAATTCTCCACTTGAATGAACTGCATTGGTATACCTTTTCACAAACCCTCCAACATTTATTTTCATTCTTTTCCCATTATTGTCAACTTGCTGTCTCTGAATATTAAAGTTAGCATTGTTTTAATTTAGTGATGTAGATCATTCTTTCAGATATTTATTGATAGTTTGTATTTCTGCTTTTGAGAACTGTCCAAGTATATATTCTGATAACATTGGGAAAGAGCTTTTGGTTTTAATTCTTTTGTGCTTCTCTCTTTTTCTTTCTCTCTCTCTCTCATCTATACACCTGTCTATCAAATCTTGGATATCATGCTCTTATCAAATATATTTTAATACAAAGGTTTTCCCATTTAATTGATTTCTTTATAATCCTAGATGTATAAATTTTATGTGAAAGCTTAAAATTTTATGCAGCCAAAATTATCTTTTAGTTTTTCTAATTTTCCTCTATGGCTTATTTAAAAAGTTATCTCCTACCTTCAGCTGTGCAAGGCATATGATCCAGTTCTCTCCTATTTTTTAATGGTATAACCTTTAATGTACAGATTCTGTATGCATTCTGAATTTATTGTAAATCTGGTGTAATTTGGTCTAAGCCTAATTTCTTCCAGACTGGTTTCTGATTTTCCCAGCAGTTCTTATCAAATAGGACTAAATGAGATTTAAATAAAGTCTGTATTTCTTAGACATCCCTTCTCCGATTATTTCCTATAGAAATTACATGTGCTTTCTTGACCATTCAGCCTAAGACGAAAGTGTGGATTCTCTGAGGTAGGTTTTTCCAGGTCCCAAAATAAGGCAATGGTGAGGCCAATAATTGAGTTTCTACAGAAGCATATGGTAAAGCACAATTGTTTGCCCATATGACTTAGGAGATTGTTTAAAGCAAATAGTCCCAGTCTAGGTGATAAAGGAACAGGAGGGGCAGTATCAAAAACTCATGGTATCTTCAGATCTTATGAACTTCATGACTAGCAAAGCTAATATATGACCAGATAGGAAAGGTCATGACCTGGTGTAGAATACAGGAAAATTTTATTTCATAGACAGAATTCCAAAATCTAAATATCTTAGAGTAAAGAGTATTTTAGTTAGTACCAGCATTTGAAAATGGGGGGTATAAAGGCAGCTAGATGACTCAGTGGATAGATAACCAGGCCTGAAGTTGGGAGGAATTCTGGGTTCAAACCTGACTTCAGACACTTCCTACCTGTGTGATCCTGGACAAATCATTTAACCCTAATTACCTAGCCCTTACCACCATTCTGCCTTGTAATCAATACTTAATACTGATTTTAAAACAGAAAATAAGAGTTTAAAATAAAATAAAAAAAGAAAACGAGTGGGATAAATCAGATGGCCTTTCCAATCGTTTATATTTCTATATTTAAGACCCCTAAGTCACCTAATGGAAAGATAAAATTCATCATAGTGTCAGTGTTGCCCTGATGGCCATCATGGCTTCAATTCTTTCTGAGGAAATTTATGGTACTTAGTGTCTCCTATAGCTGTATATTTGCTTCTATGGGCCTGTTGAGTGCCTTGGGTATGTGGATTATTAGTTGTTGTCTTTAATCTATTTATGAATTACTATGAATCCTTTGTATCTTCTGCATTTCCTGTCACTGAAATAAAGATATCCTATATATAATATGCATTTATTACCTTACGTGCTTATAAGGTATCTTCAGACACAGCTGCACACATTTTGAGGAATTTAGACAAGAAATCTAATTTTAGATTTTTCTGAAACAGACTGGGAAAAACTACTAGAGAGAAAAATGACCTTTTTAAAGCTTCTGCACCAAAGATTAGATTCAGTCCATTTGAGTCCAGAACTCTGGGTACTGCTAGGCCATAGGATACAAAATAACAGCAGAAAGGGATGTAAAAATAAAACTGAAAAAAATCAAGCATTCTTCCTTATATCACCTCTCTTTGCCCTCAGATCTGAACTAAAAGAATCAGTTTGGTTCATTAGTTAGCCTGGTCCATAAATACCTTTTAGATACTGTGTGACTTGGGGAGATAGGCCTTCCCAATGAACTTTTAATTTTTTTTTCCATTCCCAGGGTTGATATCTTTAGAATTGCAAGGCTAACGTTACATTGCTATGGATTTTTGTGCTTAATTTAAATTAATGAGCACTTTGGTTGGACTTGAGCCACTTAAGAAACTCTATCAAGTTCCTGGCAATGGTAGTAGGTATCTTTGATTATTGTTTGTTCAGATTTGAGTTTTGGTTTTTTTCTTTATTCTCTTACTCTTTCACTCTTCTTCCTTTCTCTTTCATTCTGTCTTTTTTTCTTTCCTTTTTCTTCCTTCTTCCCTTTCCTTTATTTTAACTTTTTTCCTTTCCATCTTTCCTTTCTCCCTGACTCTTTCTTTTTTTTCTGTCTTTATTGAAAATCAGAATGAAAAAGTGATGTCTCCCAGGAAGCTTTATTTATTTTTCCTTTGTCCCTATCTAAATTTATTATTATTCTTCAATTCCCTGCATAGAGGTAGTATATCTTAAAAGTGGTATTGAAACAAATTGTAGTATCTGATGGTGATGGAATACTGTTGTGCTAAAAGGAATAATAAAGTGGAGCAATTCCATGTAACTGGAAAGACCTCCATGAACTGATGCAGAGTGAAAAGAGAAGAACCAGGAGAACATTGTACACAGAGATGGATTCACTGTGGCACAAGTGAACATCATGGACTTCTCTACTAGCAGCAAAGCAATGATCCAGGACAATCCAGAGGAATTTATGAGAAAGATGCTATCTACATCCAGAAAAAGAACTGTGGGAGCAGAAACGCAGAAGAAAAACAAATGATTGATCACATGGTTCAATGGAGATATGATTGGGGATGTTGACTTTAAATGATCACTCTATTGTAATAGATTTTGAACAATAATACATGTAAAACCCAGTGGAATTACTTGTTAAATGTGGGAGGGGGATGGAAGGAGGAGAGGGAAAAAACATAAATCATGTAACCATGGAAAATCTTTTAAATAATTTAATTAAATACAAAATCAATTTTAAAAAGTGATACTGAACTCAGATCTTCCAGGCTTCAAAGTCAACTATTCACTATGCTATCTCACATCTCTCTTTCTTTTTTATACTCTAGGTATTTAATAATTGTTTATTGAATTGGTATATTTAGCACAGTGCCTGGAATATAGTAGTTCCTTAGGAAATGTTTTTAATTTATTGAAATGTTGAATTAGTATTATATTTAGAAGATTAGAGATTTGAAGCAGGAAGGGATATTCTACCTTTAGAACTGAGAAAAATGAAACCCAAAGAGGTCTAAGGATCACTAATCTAGAACTAGATGAAATCTCAGAGGCCAGCTAGTCCAATTTTCTTATTTTACAGATGAAGTAAAAAGAAGTGTAGGGAGATTAATGACTTGTCGAAGGTTACACAGATAGTAAACATTAGAAACAAAATTTGAACACAGCTCTTCTGACTCCAGACTCAGGGTTCCTTGTAGTATAACAAAAAGTTTTCCATTCTGATCCTCTATATAACTTTCATTTGGAAGAAACCATCTTCATAGATTTTGAAGGCATAACAATGGCTTCCTCCCTGCTAAAATGAGAATATCCCCAATTGATAAGCAATCCCATGAGGTCCTGATGAATACCATTCAGGGAGCTCTTCTCTTCCAGCAGAGGAGATGTCCATTCTAACATCTAACTTCTCATATTCTTCTTAGTAAAAGTTATCCAGCTCTCATCTGTCCATTAGAATCTGTCACAAAATATGAGTCAAGGCATTAAATAAAATTTAACTAATTTAACTCACACATTTCATGTTCCTTGGCCGAAGGAATTCATTGTCTCCTACTATCCTGTATAAAAAGACAGTAAGCTCAGATGGAATTGGGATCGCTGTAGTTCACAGCCATGGAAGGGTAAACTATCATCACACTGTCCATGTTACAATGATATCTTCATGGGACCAACCTACCTGTTTTGAAATTGGTCTTTGAGTCTGTGGATGGTTTGCACTAGGTCTACCAAAGTGACAGGGGAAGAGAAAATGTTTCCCAAGGTCTCGTGAGAATTATTTCTTTTCTCAAGTGTGGCTCTAGACTCTAGAGGACTGGGGGAAAGCCTACAACCAATAGTCTTTAATAGAAGGCCATCTAGGCTGTGTCCAAACCAATGTAGTGGTTTTTTCTTTTTCTTTTTTTATAAAACTGGATCTTTCTACTCTCTCTTAAACTGTTTTGTTAAGACAAATGCCTTCAATACCAAAATATTACATATAAAAGCTCATCATCAAACTCAAGATATTTCTATCTCTAATTATATATAATTATAATTCCATCTCTAATTATAATCTCTCATTCTACAGATTAAAAAACTGAGACCTAAAGAAAGGGAATAATTTCTCAAAAATATTGAATTTTATTTTTGTGGTTTATTCTTTTGGTGAATTGATCTTAGTGTTGGTACTGTTCATAAATGGGGTGGCAGGAGACACAATCATTGTACATTCCAACTCTCATCTACCTCTTCTGAGGTTCAGCACACTAGTAGGAATACTAACATGTATAGAATGAGGCTTCCAGGGATACTCACACAGTACATCTGTGCCCTTGCTCTCCAATTCCCTTTAAATGCAGATTTTTGCTTGCACTGATAAATGGAATTCACCACGAGGAAACCACACACACATTAATCTATGTGGCAATAGTCTGCAAGTGAAGGTCTTAAAGCAAATGTCTTAAAGAGTTGCCCAGGGCACTAAGGGATAAAATGCATTGCACAGCCAGGATATAGTATCTAAGGACTCTAGGAGCAAAGATTTAGAGCTGAAAGGGCCTTAAAGGCTACTGAGTCCAATGTACTCTTTTCACAAATGAGGGACGTGAAGCACAGAAAGGTGATGACTTCCCCAAGATCATACTCAGTAGCAGAGGCAGAAATTGAACTTGAGTTTTCTTAACTCAATGACTGACAATTTCCCACCTAAATCATGCTACCTGTTGTTGTTATGCATGCTTTGAACAATTAGCACCATTCTTTGGTGAAAATTAATTCTGCCCCAAAGCAATGGGGTTGTGGCCAGTTTTATAGCCACTGACAGTATTCACTGGTCTTCTGATCCTTTAAATATTCCAGGTACAGGTTGGGAAAGGTGGAACAAGAAGTTAAGACACAATTCAATTCCTCTCCATGGTTCTGTTGGCATGCCTTAATTATCCTGGTAACATATTAGACATCTGTCGCTTTGCCCCAGATGGTCAAAGGCAGATTTCAACTCAAGATGAGTAAAAAACAAAACTCCCAAATGATTTGAGTAACTCCAAATTTAATGATTTATCATATCGGGGGAGAGTGAGTGAGTTCCAGATCACCACAACAGAGTTAGGAAAACCACTTCTCAGGGATATTATGCACAGGACATAAGTTGGATTCTAAAGGCCCTTCTAACGTGGATATTTTACAATTCTGGATCTTCCTCTATTTTCTCCCTCCCCCACCTCACCATAGTGTAAGACCCAATGGAGAACAAAGCCTGACAAGTGATTTTCCCCATATTGTGTCTGCCTGCCTGAAAATGGGGCTAAAACTAGATGCATTTTTAGCCTTAACTGGCATGTCCATTGCTGCAAATTCTACAATAATACACTTGTTAAACGGAAGGAAAGGTGAGAGTTGGCAGCTTAGAATAGATTTCATTTTCACTCCAGTCCACTGCACTAACATTGCTCACCTGTCTTATTTCCCTGTGGGATCCAGAATAGCGGCCCAAGCCCAGATCTGCTTATTCTCAGCTCAAAGTCTATTGTTTTAACCCCTTACTTGCGTGGAACTAGGATGTTTCTCAACTGGACTTCTCAGGTTCTCGGTTCTTTGTTTAGCCACACAATCATCTCAGTAGCAAGCTCCCTAGAGTGATATGGTTAACATATAATGAGATTTTATGAGGGAAAACGGAAGTTCAATATACCTAACCTCCTAAAATCACATGATTGAGAGGTAGAAGACGACTTATAGACAATCGAATTCAATGCCCTCATTTATAGATAGAGAAACTAAGATCTGCAGAGATAAAATATCTTATTTAGGGTTAGCTAGCAAAACCAAGACAGTATTAAAGCACCCTGGCTGGAGAGTTATAAGGAAACTTAGGAGGCATCAAAAATGATACTCCTCATTTTGCAAGGAAACTGAGGCTCACAAAGGAGAAATGGCTTACTTAGGGTTGTACTTACTTAGCGTTAGGTTGCAGAGCCAGATGTAGGAAGAGAGAATTACAGATTGAACTGGATGAGCTCTGAGATGTCACTAAATCTCATACCCTCATTTTAGGCATTAGGAAATTGAAACCCATAGAGATATGTCTAAACCAAGATCATACAAATAGTGTGTCAGAGATGAGATTCAAGTCAAAGGTGTCTGATTGAAGAATCTTTCTGCTACACCCTCCCAGAAATAGCAATGGAAAAAAAATGAGGAATCCAGAGGACAAGTAGCTTACATATTTCAATGATAATTTCATGTTAGGAAAGCTCACAACATTGGCAACAACAATTCCTCAGTCTGTGGAGGCAGGAAAAACCCTCCACCTCCTAACTTGTTTTCATCAAAAAGCTTGATGGGCAAAAATCTGACCTTTGGATTGCAGCTTCATAAATGTTCGGATATATTCATTCTGGAGGATCAGAGTCTTTACCCAACTTCCTGTGGGGAGGGAGGGAGAGAGAGACAGACAGACAGACAGACAGATAGACAGACAGACAGAGAGAAAGAGAGAGAGAGAGACAGAGAGACAGAGACAGAGACAGAGACAGAGACAGAGACAGAGAGACAGAGAGACAGAGAGACAGAGACAGAGACAGAGACAGAGAGAGAGGAGAAATACCCAACCAAACAAAAGATGGCAATTCTATATATTCATTTTTCTATACAAATAAAATCCAGACTTTTTAGGCTGCATTTGATTCCAGTCTGCAAATTTGCTCTAAGCTCCTCCCCAAACTGTAAATTGTTGAGCAGAACATGAATAAGTGATCAAATTAACCAATTAACAAACATTTATTATGTTCCAAAAATATTCCAGTCACTTTGCTAGCCACTAAGAATATAATGAAAAACAATGGAAGAGCATCTGCAAGAGTGATGACTGTTTGACTCCCAGCTATACCCTTGGGAATGACATCTTTGGCCAGTTTATAATTGATAGAGAGACTGTTCTTCAGGAGGACTTGTGCTGTCAAGAAAAATGCTGATGCTGGAATTGAAGATCTGGATTCAAACTTTGCCTTGATTCTTAATAACTGTACAACTTTGGGCAAGTCTCTTGAAGTCCATAGGCTTCAGCTACCTGATCTGTATTAATGGGGGTACTGAACTAGAGAGTGATTGTGTTCTCTACTAGAACCACATCTAATGGTCCTTTTCCAGTCAGAGTCTATTGAAAGAGAAGAACTAGCAGCAACTAAAAATCAAGATATCAAAATTAATGATGATGCCTTTCCTCTGGATTATTTCCTCTTCTCTGAAAGAATCATAACACCTTGAATATCCTAGCCTTTGAATATTTGCTGACCATAATAGATCTATTTCCTCTACTCATATCCTCACACTAACTAGCTCTTTGGCTTTACTGTGACCTTTTATGCCTTTTTGATTATTGCAGTGCCTGGCATAGAAGAGATGCCTAATAAATCCATGTTAAATTGACTAGTTCTCTTATGCCTCCCTACTCAGACAATTCTCCTAATTCTGGCTCCCATTCTCTTCTTACCAAGATCTAATCTGTTTTCCTACCCATTACCCCTCAACTTTAGAAAACACTGCCTAACATTCTCTGTTGTGGACTCTTCCTAGGAAAAGTGACAACACTGAAATGATTTCACACATCGAGGGTATCTATCAGCTGAGTACTACCTGCTCAGCAGCTCATTTGACTTAATCAATCACTCAGTCAACAGCTAATCATCAAGCAATAATTAAATACCTACTACATAATAGAAAGCATGAAATTCTTGCCCAAAGGTCAGGAAGACCTAAATATAAGTCTCACCTCTAATTCATACTAGATTAACTTGGGCAAGTCACTTATCTTCTAAGTGTTCTTGGCAAGAAGATATGTGGTGGAGAAAGTGCCATCCTGCCTTGGTACATAGAATTTCCTCATATGGGAATTCATTATATCAATGAATCACAAGTCTAGTCCCAGTCCTTATTCCTACATATCAGGCACTATGCAAGGCCTTGGGAATACAGAGACAAAAATGCAAAAGTCCCCTACTTCAAGGAGCTTACTCTTCCTGATTCAAGCCATATGACATCTTTGACAAGGAATGTTCTAAACTTTCTTCTGGATGCTCACAAATACAGCTTTTCTCTTATTGTCACTTCTAAGCACCCGTACACACATGACAAGAGAGTATGCACACATGCACAGACATATACTTACAGCAGATGATTTAATCTTTTACTTCAGTGAGAAGATTGAGGTCATCTCAAAGGGTCTTCATAAATACTACTTGACAATATTTTTCAACATCAACCATACTCATTTTTCCTGGTTTAGAGGAAAATGTTCCTTCCTACACACTAAGACTAATCTCTCTACTGTGTCTCTTTATTCTGTCTCCTTGGCTGTATAGATTGCATCATGTGTAAATTAGTTGAAGGTTCTTGTTTCAGCTAAAGAAAAGAAAACTAGGAAGAGTGGTACTGGGCATAAGGACTTTCTTTAAGTATTTGAAGAGCTGTCAGGTAGAAGAAAAGTCAAGCTTTATATGCTTTAAGGCAGAGGACAAAAGAAAGTGGACTTATCAGGGGACCTCCTAACAATGAGAGTTATATTAAAGGGAAATCGTCTGTATTAAAAGGTAGTAGGTCTGCCTCACTTGAGGTCTTCAAGGAAAGGTGCTAGATAGAACATGACTTCTTGGGAAAGTTGAAGAGGACAGTCCTGTTCAAGTAAAAATTTTACTTGATGGTCTCTGAGATTTCCTGCCATCTCTGAGATTCTGGAATTCTATTACTCTCAGATTTATGTTTTCAGTTCTGACCTTTTTTCTTCTAATTTCCAGAAGGCTGGAAATCTGGACATCTCCACTTGGAAACTCTGTCAACAATTCTAAATCAACATGTTTAGTTGTTTTTCAGTTGTATCTGATTCTTTATGACCCTATTTGGGGTTTTCTTGGCAAAGATATTGGAGTGGTTTCCATTTCCTTTTTCCAGCTCATTTTACAGATGAAGAAACTGAGGCAAACAGGGTTTAGTGCCTTGCCTAAATTTCATATTACCAACACAAGGTCACACAACTAATATGTGTCTGTGATCAGATTTGAAATCAGGAAGATGAGTTTTCCTGACTTCCCACCCAGTACTCTATCCACTAAACCATTTAGTACCCCAGCATATCCATCTCTCTAATACTGATTTTTGGTATTTTTGTTGTTTGTTGTCAGTGGATCATCAGCCATTCAATGAATATCCCCCAATCATAACCATGGTAGTAGCTTTAACTCTCCTTTAGTCTTTGCTACTCATACAATCAATTAGTCATTTCTTTTCTCTTGCCTCTTTCATTCCTACCACCATCCTTATTTGCCACTTCTATAGAAATCTCATTACTATTCTATAAAAGCTCTCATTACTATTCACTTAGATTTTTAGAATACCTTCCAAATAATTTTTCCTATCTAGTCTCTCTCTCAACTTCGCGTCATACTAGTAGTAGTCTCTTGGTAACCGAGGATAACGATTATCTTTGTGTGCTTTCATCTGTGATGTAGATGAGTGTCACAAAAACACTTGTGCGTGAAGGAGATTTAAGTGGAAAAGTCGATGCACAGAGACAGTCCCACTCTCTCGGCGTTGGAAGCCTGGGTCCAGTGGCAGGAAAAGTAGTTACACCTGGAGACTTCCTCAGCTGCATTGGATGGCCATGTTGTCTTTTGTGCTCCAACATGCCCTGAGCACTCCACAGTGCTTTGCTGTGTCGCCCTCTCAGCCGTTGAACCTTCTTATTGGTTTCTTCCATCTGTTCTGCTGAAACAGTCTTCACATGCTGGGTGAACAAAGCCCTGGTTCACCAGGGTTCTACGACCCGATGGCTACCCTCACAAGGTTTAGCCAGCCTGTGGAAGCCGTTGCCCAGGGTGTGGCTGCTGCCGCATGCTAGCAGCTACTGGGAGCCACAAGTGAGAGCTGGGTGTCAGGTGAGGGTCAGAGGCTGGAGAGCTGCCCTAGGAGGGCATGACAAGCCCTCTATACCAAAGATACTACCCCTCCCTGAACACCCCATACATCCCATACTAATTAATCATGTCATACTAATTAATCTTATACATACACCCAGGTTGCCAATTCCTCTGCTCAAAAATATTCAATAGCTCCCTTCTGCATATAATTTTAATTTTTTCCATAGTGCTTTCAAATCCTAAAAGATTATTCCTGTAGAAAGGAAATAGGACTGACAGTTTGTGTGGGGGAAGGGCCAACTGGGAGTGGCAGTTGGGTCTTGTGACTAGCACTTCCTCCCTGCAAGTGGGTCTTGCTTCCGAGTATTGGAGGAGAGAGGAGCTTGTTCAGCCCAGTCTGGAGTGGCATGTTCTTCTTGGTTCAGCCCGAAGACACAGGCCTCTGAAGGTCAGATTTGTTCTTGTTTGCTTTCTGTCTATTGCTAAGATTCTGAATTAGAACAAGGAGAGTAGAGGGGAGTGAGACAAACCCTCCGCCAGCCTCTAGGGCCTGGCCCTATACTCTGAAGCTAAGGAAAAACTCCAATTCCAACTGGATTATTAAACTTTATATTATTTGAATTTGCAGTCAGATAAGTGGACTATCTTTTCTGGTCATAGAGGGAGCTGAACTTCAGTTTCAGTCATTCAAAGACAAACCATCCTTATTGGACCCCTGCTGTTTCCTCTCAGTAGGGGGTATCTCCTTCCCTTGCCTCTCCAAGCAATATACCCTCTCTCCCCTCAACTGCTCCATACCCATACAAACCTCCTTTTATCTCCCTTTTTCCAATCTTCCTATTTCCTTTCCCAAATAAATATTACATTCCTTATTTCATACTGCTCTCCTTCAGTCATTCTGTCTCCTATACTTTCTCTGGACGTGTCCTCATGATAATCCTCAAACCTAAAATGAATCTTTCTCTTCTTCATTTTGCCTATTGACCCAACTCAAATATCTCTGCCTTCATGATCCTCTTGTCAATAATATCTTTTATTGTTCATTCATCTGTCAGTTGTGTCTAACTATTCATGATCCCATTTGGAGTTTTCTTGGCAAAGATACTTGAATAGTTTTCCATTTTCTTCTCTAGCTCAGGTTACAAATGAGGAACTGAGGCAAACAGGATTGTGTGACTTGCCTAGGTTCACATAGCTAGTAAGAGTCAGAGGCCATATTTGCAACCAGGAATATGAATGTTCCTGACTTCAGGTCCAGCATTCTATCAGCTTTACCACCTATCCACCACCAATACTAGTTAGCTATCTCTCTATTGTTTATATATCTTTAACAGCTAAGAATAATAAAATACATTATATAGTTTTAACGTTAGGAAATCTCTTTATAGTTATTTCCTCATTAGAGCTTCACAGCACTGAAGTGACTGCCATTTTAATTATAATTATTGTTAATATGTTTAGATGCAGAAACTGAGTTTTAGACTAATATTTCATATACCATAATGCATATGAAGTGTTTTTAGACACCAAAAACGATATAAATATTAATTATAATTATATTTATTCTTCTATCTTTTTTTAAGTCATATTCCTTCCTGACCAGGCTACCTTTTTTATCTCAATTTTATACTACCAACACACAGTAATCAATAAAAAGCATTTCTTAGGTGTGTACTATGTGTCAAATAATGTGCTAATTTCTGGAGATAAAAATACAAGAATGAAACAATTCTTAATCCAAGTAATGCTTATTGCCTAGTATAGAGCCCTATATCTACTTAGTCTTTATTCAGTATTTGTTTTCTTGAATTTAACTGAATTAAAGTGAACTGGACTAGGTTGGACTAAACTGAACTGAATTGAAATTAATTGAATTGAATCAAAGCAACCTATGAGAATTGTGATCATATTTTAAAACAAACAGTAAAAGGATCCAAAGTTTGACAAAGAATATGTTCTCCAAACTTTGAAGGAAACAATACTTGAAGTTGGAACAGACATGGAGGATCTAGGATATGTGGTTCCATTATCAATATGACATTAAATGGAAAGGAACTGCTATGTGAATAGGAATATATAACTAATAGACAAAGAAAGTGATGAAAGAGAAATGGATGAATTCTGGAAAGCAATTTGGAACCATACCCAATGAGTCATAAAATTGTCCATACCCTTTAACCCAACAATACTACTACTAGGTCTATATCCTGAAGAGATCAAAGAAAAGGGGGAAGACCTACTTGTACAAAAGTATTTATAGAAGCTCTTCTTGCGATGATAAAAAACTGGAAACTGAATGGATGCCCATCTTTTGGGAAATGGATGAACAGGTTATTAACGCACATATTAACGCACATTGTAATAGAATACATAAGAAAAAATGAAGAGAACCATTTCAGAAAAACCTGGAAAGATTTGTATGTACTGAGACAGAATGAAGTGAGAAGAACCAGGAGAATATCAATATTGTATGATGAACAACTGTGAATAACTTGACTACTATCAACAATGTAAAGATCCAAGACACCTCTAAGGGACTTGTGCTGAAAAAGACTATCCACTGCCATGAAAGGAACTGATGGAGTCTGAATGCAAGTTGAAGCATGTCATTTTTTATTTTATTTCCTTCATGAGTACTTTCATATACATGTAATATGTGTCTTCTTTCACAACATGACAAATATAGAAATTTTTTTAAAAGAGAAAAGGGTGAGAACCAGGGCCTTGTGGAAAGGAATGAGGAATAGGATAAAATCTAAGACAAGGGTGTGATGGAGTCAATTCATACCTCCTCTCAAGAGCCTAATTTAAATTTTAAGTTTGAGCATTTACTTTCAGGGACAGCTGGGAGTACAATGGATAGAGCATGAGGTCTGGAATCAGAAAGACTCAACTTCATGAATCTAGTCTCAGACATTTATTAGATGTGGAATCCTGGGCAAGTCACTTCATCCTATTTGCCTCCGTTTTCTCATTTACAAGAAGGAAATGGCAAACTATTCCAGTAACTTGGTCAAAACCCCCCCAAAAAACCAAATGGTGTTTCAGGGAGTCAAATCCTGCTGAAATAACTGAATGACAATGACAAAAATTTATAATGAAGAATATAGTAAGTACTCCAAATCTGGACTTCATTTGTTATTTTGTTGATTATCTAGATTTGAGAAAGTGATGATTAAAGTAGAGTGTGTATCTTCCATAAATTTTAAAAAATTTTCTGGGAAGCCAGTTGTTATACCTTTACCAGCACTCTCCTCATCTATATATAAGGGTAGCAATAAAGAACAAGCAAGGGAAATAGGAGTTGCAGATGCTATAGACCATGAAGAATCTGAGAGAAGAAAGAGAAATGGAGGGCTGCAAGAATATTTCCCCAAAGCTCACAGGCTCTTGACTCTGTTTTCAACTTTCCCATCCACTCTTAGCTCCAGAGGAATCAACTATAAATAGTTTCTGGGAGAAGAGGTAGTGGGAACGTCTATTCCAACTTCTCCCTCTTAATCTCTAGAGTTATGGTGATAAATGTTTTGCCACAGGCACACTGAGCAAAGAAGTGGTAATATGGTGCTGGGGTTACTGTTCTGTTGATGTCCCAGGCACTGAAAACCCCAGCTGGACCTTATCTGTTGAACTTAGCTCACTCTCTTACTTCTAGTTGGGCCCTTGCACCTGGTAATGCTTTTTTTTCTTGAAAAAAGATACTGCAGTCATCAGGAGATGGCAAGATCCTGGGTACTAGATGCCCTGGCACACACAGTTACTGACAGCTGCTGCCATCAAAGTCCTTGGCAAGTGGAAACCAACTCAGACATCAAGAAGTCAGTATTGCTGAAAATGCCTGTCTGACATTATACTGTTTTAAAATCTGTCAAATCCCTTGGAATGCTTCATGAAACCAATATGGGCAAGTGGAACCCAGCTTGAGAAAGACAAAATTCTGTTTTTTAAGCTGGGAACGGGAAGGAGTCCTAATTGTCCAAGTCCATGAGTTCTTCCCCCACTTCTCGGAGGTTCCAGTGACAGTGATATCATTCAGATTTCTACCAATTCTCAGAAACCTTGCCTGCAAAGCTACCTCTAGGTATTTAAAATCAGCCATGTTCCTAGGGTGTTCTGCTTTTGGAGAGGTTGCTTAACTTATTCTAACTGGCTCGTATATGCTTAGCAGCCAAAACTGCGAAACAATTATAGATTGCAGATTCAGAGATGGAAGAGAGTTTAGGGATAATGTAGATTAAGTCCTCAGCTTCTACTTACAAATAAGGAAATAATGAGGTCAAGAGAGATTATGATTTACTGAAAGTCACACAAGAATGAAGAACAATGATCAGAATCAAGATTTGAATCTATATCTTTACAGTCAATCTGCAGAACATTTCTATTACAACATTTGTAGTCTTGTGACATAGTGAAACAAAAAGACTTTCCTACAAATCTTGAAGAGCTGAAATCATTTTCTAATTCTGACACATATTGACTGAGTATCGCAGAGTAAGTCCTTTTACCTCTCAGTGTCTCAGACAATTGTCTAAGGTTACAAATCACAAAATAAATGCCAAACAACATTGGTAGGAAGAGTTTCCTCACTAATAGGTGCCTTTATGAAGAAAATCACAAATCTGGATGCTAAACTTATACCCTATTCCTACTAAAATAATTGAATTCCTGTAATATTCCCAGTTCTATGTTTTTTTTTTCCTTTTAAACATTATTTTATTTGGTCATTTTCAAACATTATTAATTAGAAAAAAAGATCATTTTCTTTTCCTCCCCCTACCCCTCCCACCACCCCACCCAATGAGATGTGTGATTTCTCTGGGTATCACGTGTCCTCGGTCCAAACACTTTTCCATGCTGTTGGTATTTGCATTAGAGTGTCCATTTAGAGTCTCTCTTCATTCCTGTCCTTTCCACCCCTGTAGTCAAGCTGTTGCCTTTCCTCAGTGTTTTTATTCCCACAGCTTGTCCGCTGCTTGTGGATAGTGTTTTTTCTCCTAGATTCCTGCAGATTGTTCAGGGACATTGCATTGACACTAATGGAGAAGTCCATTACGTTCAATTGTACCACAATGTATCAGTCTCTGTGTACAATGTTTTCCTGGTTCTGCTTCTCTCACTCTGCATCAATTCCTGGAGGTTGTTCCACTCTCCATGGAATTCCTCAACTTTATTATTCCTTTAAGCACAATAGTATTCCATCACCAACATATACCACACTTTGTTCAGCCATTCGCCAATTGAAGGGCATCCCTTCATTTTCCAATTTTTGGCCACCACAAAGAGTGCTGCTATGAATATTCTTGTACAAGGCTTTTTCCTTATTATCTCTTTGGGGTACAAACCCAGCAGTGCTATGGCTGGATCAAAGGGCAGACAGTCTTTTATCGCCCTTTGGGCATAGTTCCAAATTGCCCTCCAGAATGGTTGGACCAATTCACAACTCCACCAGCAATGCATTAATGTCCCTACTTTGCCACATCCCCTCCAGCATTCATTACTTTCCTGTGCTGTCATGTTGAACAATCTGCTAGGTGTAAGTTGATACCTCAAAGTTGTTTTGATTTGCATCTCTCTGATTATAAGAGATCTAGAACACTTTTTCATGTACTTATTAATACTCTTGATTTCTTTAACTGAAAATTGCCTATTCATGTCCCTTGCCCATTTATCAATTGGAGAATGGCTTGATTTTTTGTACAACTGGTTTAGTTCTTTATAGATTTGAGGAATTAGACCTTTGTCAGAGGTTTTTGTTATGAAGATTGTTTCCCAATTTGTTGCTTTCCTTCTAATTTTAGTTACATTGGTTTTGTTTGTACAAAAACTTTTTAATTTGATGTAGTCAAAAGTATTTATTTTGCATTTTGTGACTCTTTCTAAGTCTTGCTTGGTTTTAAAATCTTTCCCTTCCCAAAGGTCTGACATGTATACTATTCTGTGTTCACCTAATTTACTTATAGTTTCCTTCTTTATATTCAAGTCATTTGCCCATTCTGCGTTTATCTTGGTGTAGGGTGTGAGGTGTTGATCCAAACCTAATCTCTCCCACACTGAATTCCAATTTTCCCAGCAGTTTTTATCAAATACTGGATTTTTGTCCCAAAAGCTGGGGTCTTTGGGTTTGTCAAAGACAGTCTTACTGAGGTCATTTACCCCAAGTCTATTCCACTGATCCTCCTTTCTGTCTCTTAGCCAGTACCAAATTGTTTTGATAACCGCTGCTTTATAATAGAGTTTGAGATCTGGGACTGCAAGGCCTCCTTCCTTTGTATTTTTTTTTCATTATTTCCCTGGATATCCTTGATCCTTTATTCTTCCAAATGAACTTTGTTATGGTTTTCTCTAATTCAATAAAATAGTTTTTTGGTAGTTCAATGGGTATGGCACTAAATAGATAGATAAGTTTGGGTAGGATAGTCATTTTTATTATATTAGCTCGTCCCACCCATGAACAATAGTTTTTCCAGTTGTTTAGATATAGTTTTAATTGTGTGGAGAGTGTTTTGTAGTTGTGTTCATATAGATCCTGTGTTTGTCTCAGCAGATAGATTCCTAAGTATTTTATATTGTCTCGGGTGACTTTAAAAGGAATTTCTCTTTCTAATTCTTGCTGGTGAACTGGGTTGGAGATATATAGAAATGCTGATGACTTATGTGGGTTTATTTTGTATCCTGCAACTTTGCTAAAGTTGTTGATTATTTCAATTAGATTTTTGGTAGATTCCCTAGGATTCTTTAAGTAAATCATCATATCATCTGCAAGAGTGACAGCTTGGTCTCCTCATTGCCAATTTTAATACCTTCAATTTCTTTTTCTTCTCTAATTGCTACTACTAGTGTTTCTAGTACAATATTAAATAATAAAGGTGATAATGGGCATCCTTGTTTGACTCCTGATCTTATTAGGAAGGATTTGTGTTTTTCCCCATTGCAGATGATGTTTGCTGATGCTTTTAGGTATATACTGTTTATTATTTTTAGGAAAGGCCCTTCTATTCCTATACTTTCTAGTGTTTTCAATAGGAATGGGTGTTGGATTTTGTCAAAGGCTGTTTCTGCATCTATTGAGATAATCATGTGATTTTTGTCAGTATGGTGTAAACCTTAAAATTTCCCAGACCCTACTTTATAAGATTGGATGAAGACCATTCCCTATTTGGGCAGTGCACTCTACTTAAATCAGGAATGTGAGTATTCTACTTTACCTACTTGGGTCTGCCCTAGGGGAAGATAAAGTTGTAAACTCTTTTCTGAACAATGAAAAGTACTTAAACCCATACTTTTCTTAAGCTAAGTACCTATAAAGGTCAAGCAACTTGTGAATTTACAAGGAACAAAGAACTGGAAAACTTACTCAGAGCTTTCCTGGTGTGAATTACTCAAAAATCCACACCTTCTTAGGTGTGGACTAAGAATAGGCGGTCCTTTAGAAACATCTACAGTGATTGGTAGATGTAAGGACTTAGGGGAGGTGACAAAGGAGATTTTGCCCTTAAAAATAAGAGCTCAGGGAAGAGCTGGGAAGTGATTCTGAAACATTCAGATGGAGAAGGGAGCTGGTGAAAACAGCTGAGATGCTGCTGGCCTGGTGTCATTAGAAATCCTTACTTAGACAGATCTTATGGTGAGTTATAAAAAACTGACTGATTTCTCTTAAGGCTCAGGTCTAGGCCATATTGGCTTGAGGCCCTTCATACTTATTCCTTTCTTACTGTCTCTCTCTCTCTTTCTTTGATTACTCATTGTATTGTTAATTAAAATCTCTATAAAACCCAATTGACTTGGGTATTTGAATAATTGGGAATTTTCCCTGGCGACCATCTTATATATGATTTAAAAACAAAGATACTGTAGTGAAACATATTTCTGCGGTCAAAATTACTCACTCTCTCTTATATCTATCACAATGTATATCTTCCACCATTTTAACTCACTACAGTTTAAGACCTCAATCATTTTAAATCTCACAATGGTCAATTATGTGAATGGTTTTCCTAATATTGAACCATCCTTGCATTCCTGGTATGAATCCTACCTGATCGTAGTGAATAACCCTTGTGATGACTTGCTGGAGTCTTTTTGCTAGTATCCTATTAAAGAGTTTTGAATCTATATTCATTAGGGAGATTGGTGTATAGTTTTCTTTCTCCATTTCTGACCTGCCTGGCTTTGGGATCAGTACCATGTTTGTGTCGTAAAAAGAATTTGGTAGAACCCCTTCTTGGCTTATTCTGTCAAATAGTTTGTATAGTATTGGGATTAGCTGTTCTTTGAATGTTTGATAGAATTCATTTGTGAATCCATCTGGACCTGGGGATTTTTTCTTAGGGAGTTCTTTGATGGCTTGTTCGATTTCTTTTTCTGATATGGTGTTGTTTAGGTAATTTCTTTCTTCTTCTTTTAGTCTAGGCAATTTATATTTTTGTAAGTATTCATCCATATCACTTAGATTGCCATATGTTTTGCCATATAATTGGACATAGTAGTTTTTAATGATTGCCTTGATTTCCTCTTCATTAGAGGTGAGGTCTCACTTTTCATCTTGGATACTGTCAATTTGGTTTTTTTTCTTTCCTTTTTTTAATTAGACTGACTAGTACTTTGTCAATTTTATATGTTTTTTCAAAGTACCAGCTTCTAGTCTTATTTATTAAATCAATATTTCTTTGACTTTCAATTTTATTAATTTCTCTTTTGATTTTTAGGATCTCTAATTTAGTTTCATCTGAGGATTTTTAATTTGTTCACTTTCTAGTTTAATTTGCATGCCCAATTCATTGAACTCTGCCCTTCTTAATTTGTTTATATATGAACTCAAGGATATAAATTTCCCCCAGAGTACTGCTTTAGCTGCATCCCATAGGTTTTGAAAGTATGACTGCCCATTGTCATTTTCTTCAATGAAATTATTAATTGTTTCTACGATTTGTTCTTTAGCTGGTTTTGGAGAATCATATTGTTTAATTTCCAGTTCATTTTTGCTTTATCTATCCATGTACCCTTACTAATTATTATTTTTATTGCATTGTAGTCTGAGAAAGTTGCATTTATTATTTCTGCCCTTTTGCACTTGTTTGCAATGATTTTGTGCCTTAGTACATGGTCAATTTTTGTGAATTCCTTTTTGTCCCTATTTTTCTCCATATGTCTACTAACTCTAATTTTTCTAAGATTTCATTTGCTTCTCTCACCTCTTTCTTATTTATTTTTTTATTTGATTTATCTAGTTTGGATAGGGGAAGGTTCAGATCTCCCACTAGTATAGTTTTTCTATCTATTTCATCCTTGAGCTCCTCTAGTTTCTCCTTTAAAAATTTGGATGCTCTGCCATTTGGTGCATACATGTTGAGTACAGATACTTCCTTACTGTCTATACTTCCTTTTATCAGGATGTAATTACCTTCCCTATCTCTTTTAACTAGATTTATTTTTACTTTGGCTTTGTCCAATATCATGATTGCTACTCCTGCCTTCTTTTTATCATTTGATGCCCAATAGATTTGGCTCCATCCTCTTTCTTTCACCCTCTGCATATCTACCTTCCTCATGTGTGTTTCTTGCAGACAGCATATGGTGGGGTTTGGGATTCTAATCCACTCTGCTATTCGCTTGTGTTTTATGGGTGAGTTCATTCCATTCACATTCAGAGTTATGATTACTAGCTGTTTATTTCCCAGCATTTTGATTTCTACTCCTGGTCCTGCCTTTTCTTCTTTCACTATTTCCTTCTATACCAATGTTTATTTCTAGTCAGTCCCCCCATTCCCCCTTATTTTACTTCCCTTTCTACCCCCCTCCCTTCTTATTCTCTCCCTTATTTTCCCCTGTAGTCTTTTTAAAATTTCCCCCCCACCCTCTCCCTCCCTTGTACTGCTTCCCTCCCCACCAGTCTGTTTTTTACCCTTCTACTCCCCTATAGGGCACAAATCTATTCTCTTCCCCAATGGAGTGGATTGTTCTTCTCTCTTTGGGTCAGTTTCAAAGTACGTAGGAGTTGAGTATTTCCTATCTCCAACCTCTTTACCCTTCTAGTGTATCAATATTCTCCCCCCTCCTGCCATGACCTTCTTTGTGACATATAAATTTACCCCCATTTGTTTCTTTTCCCATTTCTTTTAGTCATAACCTCTTTTCTTGTTTAGCTCTAGTCATGTGTATGTATATATATATATACATACACATGTATATGTATTTATGCATACATATATCTATATACCTATTTATGTCTTGTCCTTTCATCCTATACAGTTTGTCACTGTTCCCTCTGAGTGTAATTATTCTAGCTGCTCAGGTGATAGCAACAGTTTTTAAGAGTTACCAATGACCTCTTTTCTTATATGGATACATATCATTTTAACTTATTGAGTCTCTTAAAAATTTTTTGTTGTTGTTTTGTTTGTTTGTTTTCCCCCTCTTTTTTAATTACCTTTTGATGATTCTCTTGAGTTCTATGGTTGGACATCAAATTTTCTGTTCAGTTCTGGTCTTTTATTTATGAATGCTTGGAACTCTTCTGTTGTGTTGAATTACCATACTTTCCCCTGTAAGAATATAGTCAGTTTTGATGGGTATTTTATTTTTGGTTGCAGACCTAGTTCCCTTGCTTTCCAGAATATCATATTCCATGCCTTTCAGTCCTTCAGTGTGGATGCAGACAGATCCTGTGTTAACCTCACCTTGTTTCCATGGTATCTGAATGGCTTCTTCTTGGCAGCTTGTAATATCTTTTCTTTCATCTGATTGTTTTTGAATTTGGCTATAACATTTCTTGGTATTGTCAGATGGGGATTAAATACAGGGGATGATCTGTGGATTCTTTCAATCTCCACTTTCCCCTCTTGTTCTAGGATCTCGGGACAGTTTTCCTGGATAATTTCCTCTAGTACTATGTCCAGGCTTTTTCTTTTGTCGTGGTCTTCTGGTAGTCCAATTATTCTTAAATTGTCTCTTCTTGAACGATTTTCTAAATCGTCTGTTTTGTGAATGAGATGCTTCACATTTTCCTCAATTTTTTCATTCTTTTTGTTTTGTTTTATAGTGTCCTGCTGCCTTCTGAGGTCCCTTGCTTCTAGTTGTTTTATTCTGGTTCTTAAAGATTGGATTTCATCTCTGGCTTTTTGGTCATCTTTTTCCTTCTGGTCTGATTTTCTTTGAAGATCATCTTTCATCCTCTTTACCTTGTCTTTCATCTCCTTTGCCTCATTTTCCAGCTGGTCGATTTTGGCTTTCAAAACACTACTTTCTCGTTTTAGTTCAAGTGCCTCTGTTTCCAGATGACTTATCTTAATTTTTAAGTTCTTTTCCCAATTGTCTTCAGCCTCTCTTAGTTGTGTTTTGAATTCTTCCACAGCCTGTATCCAATTTGCTGGGATTTCTGGTTTATCGTTTGCTGATCCCCTCTGTTCCATTTGCTGAGTAGTAGCTGTCTATTGTAGTTTTTCTTTTTCTGCTGTTTGCTCAAATTCACCCCTTCTTTCCTCCCTGTATTTGTCTGTGCTCTTGTTCCTCTCATTTTTTAGTTTTTGGGGGAGTTCTATCAGTCTCCCCTCTTGGAGCTTTAACAGAAAATCTCTTGATGTAGTCTCTGGGGGAGGGTTTCTGTACAAAAACTTTTTAATGTGATGTAATCAAAATTGTTTATTTTACATTTTGTGACTCTTTCTATGCCTTGCTTGGTTTTAAAAAATTTCCCTTCCCAAAGGTCTGACATGTATACTATTCTGTGTTCACCTAATTTACTTATAGTTTCCTTCTTTATGTTCAAGTCATTCACCCATTCTGAGTTTATCTTGGTGTAGGGTGTGAGGTGTTGATCCAAACCTAATCTCTCTCACACTGTCTTCCATTTTTCCCAGCAGTTTTTGTCAAATAGTGGATTTTTGTCCCAAAAGCTGGGGTCTTTGGGTTTGTCATAGACTGTCTTGCTGAAGTCACTTACCCCAAGTCTATTCCACTGATCTTCCTTTCTGTCTCTTAACCAGTACCAAATTGTTTTGATGACCACTGCTTTATAATAGAGTTTGAGATCTGGGACTGCAAGGCCTCCTTCCTTTGTATTTTTTTTCATTATTTCCCTGGATATCCTTGATCCTTTGTTTTTCCAAATGAACTTTGTTATGGCTTTCTCTAATTCAGTAAAATAGTTTTTTGGTAGTTCAATGGGTATGGCACTAAATAGATAAATAAGTTTGGGTAGGATGGTCATTTTTATTATATTGGAGGTGGAGGCCCCTGAGACTGTTTCTCCATTTTGGTCACATGAGTGATAGGGACTGATCTCTTTTCTTTGCCTCAGCTATCTAAGGGCTTGGGCCTTTTGGCCCAGCCTAAACAGAAGGGGTATTTTAGCCCTATTCCCTCCTCTCCCCTTTCTCTCTCCCTCTCTCTCTCTATCTCTAATACCTTTCTTCCTCCTGTTTGTAATTAAACTCCATAAAAGGTTGACTGCTGATTTGAGTTTTCATTTAGGAATTACATAGCTGAATTCCTTGGCGACCTTAAATTAATATATATCAGTCTTTTAAAGTGATTTCCTTGTCACAGGAGCTAAACACCAGTTCAATCATTCAAAGACAAACAGACCTCATTGGACCCCTGCTTCTTCCTCTCAGCAGGGGGCATCTCCCTCCATTGCTTCACCAAGCAATATACCCTCTCTCCCTCACCTCCTCAATTACCCCATACAAACCTCCCAATATCCCCCTGTTTTCTAATTCTCCATTTCCTTTCCCAAAATATTACATTGAATAAGCATTGTTGTTATTATTATTGTTGTTCTATAGGAAGGAATTGTCTCCATAAATACCAGCTAAATAATGCAATAAGACTTAGCCTAAGGCTTACAATTATAATTAACATGTTCCTTATTGGTGGTCCATATGCTTGGATTTCCGAGTAGTTTGTCAGCCTGTTTGTTGACATATCAGATATCTCAAAGATTACACATTGCCTTCTCTTCCAGGAGAAGCATTTCCCCAAGGCTGTATGTAGATGTTTAGGAAGGAGAAGACATCTATAAGTCAAAATCCCATGACCATGTTTCCATCAATCCAAAGACTGCACTGGGTTACATATCCCATTGATCATATAATGATGGATAATCCTTAAGGACTGAAATCTAACAGTGCATCCTGCCTGATGGCTTAAATACATTGGTGCACTTCTTTCTCCATCAGAACAAGTGTACAGTACAGTACAGTACAGAACAAGTGATCATATTGATGATGTTTATTCCCTGTTCCTCCTTGGTTCAACTCAGCTCCTTTAATACACTAAAACAATACTTTGGGGTGTTTTATTTGTAGAATAGTAGATTTAGATTTAGGTTTGAAACCCAGCATTGATATTTCATATCTATGTCATCTTGGGCATATAGTTCTCCCTTGTGGGTCCTCAGTTTCCCTTCTCTACAAAATGAAAGAGTTGCTCTAGATGCTCTAATATACTTTCCACCTAAATATCTCATAATCTAACTTTCTTATGTACATGTCAGAATATTTTTTAAAGCTTTACCATCCATTTTAGAATCAATATTGTGAATCAACTCCAAGGCTCTAGGCAGTAAGGGCTAGACAATGGGAGTTACATAACTTGCTCAGGGCTAGGAAGTGTCTGAGATCATATTTGACCTCAGGACTTCCTGTCTCTAGGCTTGGCTTGTAACCCTGTGAGCCACTTAGCTTTCCCTTTAGAATATTTCTTTGTGATTGTACCATGTGCTGCTGAAAAGGTGTATTCTTTTTGCCCCTATTTATTTTTCTCCACATATCTACTAACTCTAATTTTTCTAAGATTTCATTCACATCTCTTACCTCTTTCTTATTTTTTTTTTGTTTGATTTATCTAGATCTGATGGAGGAAGGTTCAGGTCTCCCACTAGTATAGTTTTACTATCTATTTCATCCTTGAGCTCCACTAGTTTGTCCTTTAGAAATTTGGATGCTATACCATTTGGTGCATACATGTTGATTACTGATATTTCCACATTGTCTATGTTGACTTTTATCGGGATGCAATTACCTTCCCTATTTCTTTTAACTAGATCTATTTTTATTTTGGTTTTGTCAGATATCATGATTAAGACTCCTGTCTTCTTTTTCTCAGTTGGCACACAATAGATTTTGCTCCAGCCTTTTACCTTTACTCTGTGTGTGTCTATCTGCCTCAAGTATGTTTTTTTTGTAGACAACATATGTTACAATTTTGGTTTCTAATCCACTCAGCTATTTGCTTGCATTTTATGGGTGAGTTCATCCCATTCACAGAGTTATGATTACCACCTGTGTATTCCCCAACATTCTGATTTCCTCTTCTAGTACTCTCCTTTCTTCTTTCACTATTTTCTTCTACACCAGTGTTTTGTTTTTAATCAGTCCTCCTAATCCCCACCCTAATTTTGCTTCCCTTCCCCCCTTCCCTTCTTCTTCCCCTCTTATTTTTCTTTAGAGTCTTCTTAAACTATGCCCACACTATCCTTCCCTTGTATTGGTTCCCTCCCCACCAGTCCATTTGTTACCCTTCTACTTCTCTATAGGGCATGAATCAGTTCTCTGCCCCAATGGATCTAATTGTTCATCCCTCTTTGAGTCAATTTCAGTGCACATAAGGATTAAGTATTTCTTGTCTCTAACCTCTTTACCTTCCAGTGTATTGGTCTTTTCCCCTGCTCCCACCATGTGTTTCTTTATGAAATATAAATTTACCCCATGTTGTCTCTTTTCCCTTTCTCTTAGTATTATCCTCTTTTTTACCTCTAATTTATATATATATATATATATATATATATATATATATATATATATCTTGGCAATTCATCCAATACAGTTTGCCACTGTTCCCTCTAAGTATACATCTTCTAGTTACCCTGATGATGATAACAATTTTTAAAAGTTACCAATATCATCCTTTCTTATAGGAATACCAATCATTTTAACCTTTTGGGTTCCTTAAATTTTTTTTTGTTTTTTCCCCCCTTTCTTAATTACCTTTTGGTTATTCTCTTGAGTTCTGTGTTTGGGCATCAGATTTGCTATTTAAATCTGGTATTTTCTTTATGAATACTTGGAAGTCTACTATTTTATTAAATGACCATACTTTCCCCAGCAGGAATACAGTCAGTTTTGCTGGGTAGTTGATTCTTGGCTATAGACCCATTTCCCTTGCTTTCCAGAATATCATATTCCAAGTCTTCTGGTCCTTCAGTGTAGATGCATCCAGATCCTGTGTTATCCTAACTGTGGTTCCATGGTATCTGAATGATTTCTTCTTAGCAACTTGTAATATTTTTTTTTCAATCTGGTAGTTCTTGAATTTGGCTATAACATTCCTGGACTTTGTCTGTTGGGAATTAAATGCAGGAGCTGATCTGTGGATTCTTTCAATCTCCACTTTTCCCCATTTTTTGAGAATGTCCAGACAGTTTTCTTGGATAATTTTCTGTAGAATGATGTCCAGGCTTTTTCTTTTGTCATGATCTTCTGGTAGTCCAATATTTCTTAAATTGTCTCTCCTGGATATGTTTTCAAGGTCTGATATTTTGTCAATGAGATGTTTCATATTTTCCTCAGCTATCATTCTTTTGATTTTGCTTTATATAATATTGCTGTCTTGTGAAGTCATTTGCTTCTAGTTGTTGGATTCTAATTTTTTAAAGACTGAATTTCATCCCTGGTTTTTTGGTCATCTTTTTTTAAATCTGATTTTCTTTGTAGGTCCTTTGCCTTGTTTTCAAGCTGATCAATTCTGGCTTTCAAGACACTATTTTCTGTTTCCAGATGACTTATTTTCCTTTTTAAGTTCTTTTCCCAATTCTCTTCATTCTCTCAATTGTTTTTTGTATTGTATTTTAAGTTCTTCCAAAGCCTGTGTCCAATTTGCTGGAGTTTCTGTGTTTTTGCTTGGTGTTCCTTGGTCTTCCCCTGTTCCATTTGCTCTTTGTTCATTGCCTGGAAAGAAGCTGTTGATTGCAACTTATTATTTTTTCTTTTTTCTTAGATTTTCTCATATTTTTTCTTCTTTTTCCCCTGTAATTCCCTGTAATCTTGCTCCTCTGATTATTTGCTGTATCTGTGGGTTTGTACTATTCTATCCTAAAGGGCCCTTTACTCTGTTCTGCTGATTAACTAGGTTAGGCTGATGGTATTAATGAGCTCTGAAGTCAGATCTTACCCAGCTGGCAACAGAAGCTGAAGGTGTATGTGAAGGTGTGGACACTAAAGGGAGCTAGGCTTCCCACTTGGTTATCAGGGTATTCTCTAGTGGTTGCAGCCTTTTCCCTCAGAGCTTAATAAGCAAGGCTCTTAGAGGAGTCAGTTGGGGAGGGGTGTTAGAGATTGAACTTCCCTGATCTCTTAAGGCTTCTTATCTGCCCTATTCATAAGATTAAGCCAGGGAAGAGTTGATTTTTGGAATTAGATGTGCCCTGAGGCCAAAACCTTGAGGATGGGGAGGACAAGATGGGATGTTTTAGCTTCAACTAGACTGCCCTCTCTGAGCTTCTCCTCTAACTGCTTCCCTGCAGCCTGTGTTCAATGCCCTGAGCCTGGCACAGCTGTGCCAGCAAGGCACTTCCTCCAGACTAGAGCCCTTGCCAGAACAGAGATTCCAGGGACTTGTGGAGACTCAGCATAGTAGGTAGGGAAGGAGTCCTATGACCTTCCTCCTTCCTTTCCCTTGAATCTGAGAGTTCAAGAATTTAGGCTTTTTTGGTGTACCTTTTAAGTTGAATCTAGAAGGAGGATCCTCCAGTTCTGTTCTGTTGTTAGATTTAGTTTTCTGTTCCCTTGAAGCACTTTATTTTTGATTGGTGTGGAATGGCTTTCAGAGACGTCTGGACTTTTGCTGTGTCTAAGTGCCCATCTTCCCAGAATTCCCCCTTTAGAATATTTCTAACTCCCTATTTTGACTAGAAAGTCTAAAACTTACTCAGCCCACAAGTCCTGAGGAAATGGGTTGATTCATGGTAAAGGAAGAGAGAAGTTAGGATTTGCCTTTATCCTAGTCAGCAAGTTGAAGAAGCTCACATAGTTTCCAGGTCATCTCTTCACAGCAAGATCTCAAGGAGGAAAAAGGATTGCTGGAGGGACTAGGGGAATTTGCTGAAGACAGTGTAATTATTTAGGTGACAGATCAAGTCTTCTCTTTGAAAGACACTATTCCCCTAAGGGCTCCCATCCTTGTGACTTGAAGGATATGGAACCTCTTACCTTTTCCACTCCAGCAGTCACTAGATAGCTTGGTGAAACAGTGAGAAGGAGATGGGGGGGGGGGGTTCTTTTTAAATCGTGGATATTTTATGTTTATCTAAGGAGGGGGATGGAATTATACCTGCTTTCAATGACTCAATTTTTCCCTCCTTCCCTCTCTCCCACCATAGCCCATGCTGTTCTTTACTTTCCAGTGTGCCTGTAGAGATAGAGTGAAACCTATAAGTATTGGTGTTCAAAGAGGGATGCACGGTCACTATTGAACAACGTTAGTTCTCTAGGGGTTTGAAAAGCTCATCTTTTTTCATTTCTTTTCATGATGTGGCTCCTTTTGTTCTTTCATCTCATTCCTAGATTAAAACTTCACATATCAGGGGCAGCTGGGTAGCTCAGTGGATTGAGAGCCAGGCCTAGAGATGGGAGGTCCTGGGTTCAAATCTGACCTCAGCCACTTCCCAGTTGTGTGACCCTGGGCAAGTCACTTGACCCCCATTGCCTAGCCCTTACCACTCTTCTGCCTTGGAGCCAATACACAGTATTGACTCCAAGATGGAAGGTAAGGGTGTTTTTTTTTTTAATTCACATATGCATGAGTTCTGTTGGAATGAGAAAGGGGCAGAGAGTCTACCAGACTGGATTTTGGTCTCCATTCTACCATATTACCTTAACCTGGGTCATTGAACATCTCTGGGCTCACTATGCCTGGCAAATAGCAAGCACTTAATAAACATTCATTTATTGTTTCCTCATCTGTCAAGGGAAAAGGATATAATAACACATATATCCCTTATGGAGAGGGGCAATCTATCAAACACGTGGCAATAAATTGAGAGACAAAGTGATTTAAGAGGTTGTTATTACTATTTTAGAATTACAATAACAGTACAATTTAATAACTAGTGGTACTATTAGTTATTATTATTTGCTATTGGAAGCAATATGATACTGTAGGAAGAATACTGGATATAGAGTCTGAAAAGCTGGATCCCTCATTCTCCAACTTTCTATCTGAGTAATCTCAGACAAATTTCTGAACTTCCATAGACTTGTCAATTTCTAAAATGAAGGAGGCTTGACTGGACAACCTCTAAGGTCCCTTCTAGCTCTCAATCTTAGCTATGAAACCTGGTACCTCAGACAGAAAATTCAATTTTTTAGAATATTTAGCTCCCTGAGGTTTCAACTAGATTCAATTCAATAAAAACAAACATTTACTTCAGAGTTACTTTGTGAAGTTCTGTGCTAGATTCAAGGGAAAATATAGTTTAGATAAGACAAAATTCCTGTCTTTGTGGAGCTTAAAGTCTAGAAGATTGATAGAATGCTTATAGTAAATGACCTGTGTTCTATACCTCTATGATGGTAGGCACATCATAGAGGTATAGAACACAGGTCATTTACTATAAGGACCAAGAGAGAGTGGGGGATGGTCAGGTAGAGATGAAGGGAAGGACTCTGCTTCCCAACATGCAATACTCAGAAAACTCATTTTTGCCTTTGCTCAGATTCTTCGCAAAACCTGTCATATTTATCCTGCCCCTTAACTCTTCCTATTTTGTAGGTAATTTTTACCTGTTCTTTAAAACCCAAAGCAAATGCTACGTCTTCCCCTAAAGCCTCCCTGATGTCCCTGATATTCTCTTCCCAGGTTAAGAGTAACAAGTGAACTGATCCAATCATTTTGGACCCAGAGCTATCTGAAATTAAACCCAAAGTGTTATAAAAACCATGTGTGCCCTTTGACTGAGCAATACCACTGTTAAGTCTGTTTCCTAAAGAAACTGGGGGGGGGGAGAGAAAACCTATATATTCGGAAATGTTTATAGCAGCTCTCTTTTTGTTGGTAAAGAACTGAAAATTGAGAAGATGTCCATCAATTAGAGAATGACTAAAAATGTTGTGGCATATGATTGTAATGGAATGCTACTGCACCATAAGAAATGATGAGGATACTTTAAAAAAAACATGAAAAGGAGGAGTCTGGATGGGTGAGTGGATGGAAAGCTGAGCCTAGAGATGAGAAATCCTTGGTTCTAATAGTGTCCTGAAACATTTCTTAGCTGTGTGTCTCTGGGAACGTCACTTAACTCCAATTGCCTAGCCTTTACTGCTCATTGTCCTTGGTACTAATGCTTAATATCTAAGACAAAAGATAAGAGTTAAGAAAAAATCATAGAACCCTACATGAAAATGTGAAGAACAAAATGAGCAGAATCAAGAGAACATTCTATACAGCCAAAAATTTTGTTTGAAGAATGATTTGTGTATGTCCACCTCTAGAGAAAAAACTAAAACAGAATTAAATAAAACATAGTTCACATATCTTTATAAAATTATGTCTTTTCTAGAGGAAGGGAGATACCTGTTAATGTAACAAACTAATTAAAATTTTTAAATTAAAAAAAGTTTATAATGTTTTAAGTAAAAACTTCATGTGTACCACTATCCAGTGGTACTGTAGAGAGTTCTGGCTCTGGAATCCAAGGACTTGGGTTCAGATTATACTTCTAATAGTTAATACTTGTATAACTTTGGGTACTATGCCTTCCAAAGACTGAATTTCTTCATTTGTAAAATGAGGGGTTGGACTTGATAGCCTCTGAATACCCATTTAGATCCATCTCTCCTTACCAGATTTTGCACATGGTACACCTTTAAAAACTGCTCATTTTATGTTATTAGGATTATCCAGATTTCAGAGTTTACATGAATAAAATCATAGACATAGAATTTGAAGAAACATTAGAGATCAATCCATCCAATTTCATTTTTATAGTTGAGGACCAAAGAGGATAAGTGATTTGTACAAAGTCACAATGATAATAAATATCAGAGATAGGATTTGAACCTCAGGCCCCTGACTCTTGAGACAGCAATTCTCCACTGAAGCATGATGTCACCTTCATAAGATCATAGGTTTAAAGCTAGAATGGATCTCAGAGATCATTTAGTCTAACTTCCTCATTTTACTGATGAGGATGATGAGGGCCAGGGAGCTGGTAAATAAATGGAGGCAGCAGATTTCAAACTCAGGCTCTCTACCTACCAATTATCTTTCATTCTTTCCACAATTTCACTGAGTCCATCTGGCTTTTAAAATTCTGACTCTAAAGGCAGGTTCAATTTCTACAAAGGAAGGGGACAAGTATTAGTTTGCATTGATTTCTTCCCTCTTTTTTTTAAACCTTTACCTTCCATCTTACAATCAATTCTTTGTATTGGTATCAAGGTAGAAGAATGGTAAAAGGGCTAGAGGTTAGCCGCTAGGCAATGGGGGTTAAGCGACTTACCCAGGGTCAGAGAGTTTGGAAGTATCGGAGGCCACATTTGAGCCCAGGACCTCCCATATTTGGGCTTGACTCTCAATCCACTGAGCTACGTGGATTTTTATTCTTTTATTTATACTTGTATTCTTTCCTCCCTCTCCAGGGTCATTCTTTCATTCAGGACTGATGTTCTTCCCCAAGTATATGACCAGAGGTAGATTTAAGGGTCTCGTGCTTGGTTGCTGATTTTGTGTTGCAGTATATTTGGTTTCTGCTTTGGATGCCAGATTAAATCAAATCCCTCTTTCCAAGTCTCCAAGCAGACTGTTTCTCCCAGTGGGTTGCTCTTCACTTTTTTTCTGTTAACATATTTGATAATAAGCTTCTGCTGGGCTGAGATGACATCTTCTGTCAGAGTTCGCAGAAGAATTGAATCTGACTATGGGCATGGGGGAGGGTATGACAGAGCTGGCCAGACAATGTAGTACTCCATCAGGAGAAAGAAGCTGGCTCCTGAGATTCCTGATGTACCTAATTCTGAATCTGGCACTATGTATGGGGAAACTTGGGCTGTGTCTTAGGACAGAAAGCAGTAGGAGAACGCCTTAGCCAGAAAGATACAGAAGCCATAAGAAGTAAAGATCATTCTGCATCTATCAGATGTTCTTTCCTTTTGATCATTAAAAAAATTATTATTTTTCCCTTTTTCACATCTCTCTTAATTCCCTATACCACCCCATGTAAAAAATCTTTTGTAACTTTCATTTTAAATAAAATTGACACATCAACCATTTGTGACAGTTTATGTAGCAATCTGTATCCATAATCCACCACTTCTCTGTAAAGAAGGGTGGAAATAGATCCATTTCATAATCTTAATCTAGATTCCAGTGTCTTTCAATGTTATTTTCCTTCATATTATTGTGTATATATTTTCTGCTTGATTCTGTTGTCTTTATTCTGGATTAATTCATATCAGCTTCTTCAAGCTTTTTTTCTGGATTCTTTATATTTCTTACAGAACATCAAGCTTTTAGTAGAGCTATTTTCAGGATTAACAACTAATCCATTCATCAATTTATCAACAAGTACATATTAATTGATTCTTATTTGCCAGCACTGAGTTATAAGCTAAGAAAAAGAAACAAAAAGTAAAAGAAGCCTCTGCCCTCAAGGAATTTTTTCTATTCCAATTGGGTGAGTGAACATTCAAGTGAACTGTGTGTGTGTGTGTGTGTGTGTGTGTGTTAAATATAAAGTAGATACAGAGTAAAGTTCAGGAGAAAAGACTGAATCATAGAGAGAAGGGCAAGGGATAGACCAGAAAGGCTACCTGCAGAAAATGGTACTTGAGTGGAGCTTTGAAGGAAGTCAGGGATTGTAAAAGGTGGGGGTGAAGAAATGGATCATCTTAGGCATGGTTGGAACACAAAGTCTGTGGAGGTAGTCATTGGAAAGAAGATATGAAAGATGGGAAGTGTAGAAGCTTTGAAGAATTTGAAAGGATGATGATGATGAGTTGATATTTAAATAGTAGCTACTGTGAACCTTAAAAATTCTCAGACCCTACTTCATAAGGTTGGATTGTGAACCTTAAAAAAAATTCTCAGACCCTACTTCATAAGGTTTGGTTAAGACAATTCCCCATTTTAAACAATGAAGGAACTTAGATCAGGAATGTGAGACCTCTACTCCACCCCTACTTAAGCATACTTTACAGGAAGATAAAGTTGTAAACTCTTTGCTGAACAATGAAAAGTACTTAAACCCATACTTATAATAAAGCAAAAAGTTCTTAAGCTGTGCCTATTTTTAGAACTAATACAAAAGGGTGCTAAGTACTTATAAAGGTCAGGCAACTTGTAAACTTGCAAAAGGCAAAGAGGTGAGAACTTACTCAGGTGTGAATTACTCAAAAGTTTAGACTTCTTAGGTGTGAATTAAGAATGGTCTGTCCTTTGGAAAACATCTACTGTGATTGGTAGATGTAAGAATTTAGGGGAGGTGACATAGGAGAAAATTCCCTTTAAAAGGAGCTCAGAGAGGGAGCTGAAGGATTTCACATTCAGTTTCAGATTCAGGATTGAGCTGGTGGAGTCAGCTGAGATGAAGCTGGCCTGGTGTCACTAGAATCCTTGCTTGGACAAATCTTGTGGTGAGTGGATAAAGGACTGACTGATCTTTCTCATAGGGCTTAGGCCTGGCTTGGCCAGGGCTGGCCAGGGCCGGCCTATCCTTTTCTCATTATTTCCTTTTTTCTCTCTTTCTCTCTTTCTTTAATTCCTCATTTGTATGAATTAAAATCTCTATAAAACCCAGTTGACTTGGGTATATTTCATAATTAGGAATATTTCCCTGGCGACCACCTGATATTTGATTTAAAACAAGACACTGTCTTGAAACCATATTTTCTGCGGTCACAATTTAAACCATCCAATCTTGTATCTGCCACAATTTAAGTCTTCCACTATTTTAATTATTACACTACTAATTGGAAATTTTCAATTAACCTGTTATACTTTTGGCTTATTCACTTAATTTCATACACTTCCCCCCCCACCCCCCAGAGAAGTCCTCTCTCAGATTCCTGTGATTATTCTTATCAGTGCCTTTTTAGTTCTCTTATGAAAAGGAAGAGAAGGGAGGAGAAAAGCATTTCTATAGCATTTCTATAGCATCTACTATGTGCCAGATATAATACTAAGTGCTTTTTACAAATATCTCATCTGATCCTTCTAACAACCTGAGAAAGGAGGTGTTATATTATTCCCATTTTTAAAATTAAGGAAATTGAATCAAATGGAGATTAAGTGACTGACAATGGCTGGGGTCAGATCCAAACACAGGTTTCTTGACTCCACCAGCTACCTCTAATGGGTGAAATAGAAAAGACTTTTCTCAATGAAGAATCTAAAACAAATTCTTCACTTTAACCACTCAGATCATGTTTGAGCTGCATATTAGTATCTCACACACACACACACACACACACACACACACACACACACACACACACATCCTCCCCCTTAACTGGGGGCTCAAGAAACTGGTATTGTAAAAAGTCCAACTTTTTGGACTTCCCACTCCACTTTGCATATTCTCCCATGCTACTTTGCAGATGTTTGTCCTTGGTTAAGATCCCCATTTCTAATCACATAACTATGAGACTAACTCAAACCTTGACTGATATCACTTTCCTCAGCCTCCTCTTACTCCCTGATTGGAAGGTTGAAAGGTGGAGTACTAAACCCCTCCCAATTACTTCCTTTATAGAGGGCAGAAAGTGGTCTTTTGGATTGATTCCAATTTGTGTTTGCTGCCATCCCTGTTTTCAACATCACAGAATAAGAGTTTTTCCCATACCAGGAATCTTCTTGTCTCCTCCACCTAGCTTTTCTACCTCCTTTTGAATGTAACCTCCCCCTATTAGATTGTAAATTTCTTGAGGACCAAAACTATCCTCTTTATTAGGAAACTGAGTCAAATTTATAAAAAAATAAGAGCCATTCCCCAATTAATAAATGGTCAAAGTATATGAAGAGGCAGTTTTCAAAAGACAAAAAGCAAAGCTATCTAAAGTCATAAAAATGCTCTAAATCATTATTGTTTAAAGAAAGGAAAATTTAAACAACTCTGAGGTACCACTTTTCAACTATCAGAAATGACAAATGCTAGACGGGATAAAGGGAAATAGGAACATCAATCAACTGGTGGCGGAGTTGAAAACTACAATTATTCTGGAGAACAATTTGAAATTTACCCAAAGGATTATAAAATTGTGCATATCCTTTGACCTATTGATACAACTACTCCAGACCCAGGAAAGCTGGCCTCCCATGAACCCTTACCCCCACATGCCCATTACCCTGGCCCTACCAGTCCAGTGATCTTGGTTGCTGCAGCTCTATTCCTTTTTTATAAATATTGTACATATGGATTTTTTTAAATTATATTTCTTAACTGGTTTTTAACTCTATCCTCCTCTCTGTAATACTGTTAATGATTTCTGTAGGGCTCCTATTCTGCTTAGTTTTAAAAAATGGTTTTGCTTTATATCAAAGATCAGATTCTATAAATTTCCTATATTTCATTATTGAAAGATCCATCAGCAGTGGTATAATAGAAGGAACGTATATAGAATGGGAGTCAAGAAACCTGGCTTCAATAGTCAACAAGTCAAGCTATTGACTTGTTATGTGACCTTGACCATACTCCTGGGCTTCTGTAAAAAGTAAGGAGATTGATCTCAGTGATTTCTGTGGTTCCTCTAGCTCAAACATTCCATTACTCAGTGACTGAATTCCCCCTTGTGAAAATATCTCAGAACAGAATGCCCTCTCCTACATCTCTCCTCTGCCCTGTACTAGTGGTTTACTACAAAGAATACTGGATTAGAAGTAAAAATAAAAAGAATGGGAAAGGATCTCTATGCACAAAAATACTCATTGCAGCACTTATATGGTGGCAATAAAGCAGAAATTGAGGGGATGTTCATCAATTGGGGAATGGCTGTACAAATTGGGCAATGATTGTGATGGAGTCCTTTGTGCTATAAGAAATGACAAGAGGGGTGGTTTCAGAAAAAATAAAGCCTAGCTAGACCTATGTGAACTGATGCAAAATGAAGTGAGAAGAACAAGGAGATCATTGTGAATGGAAGCATCAGTGTGGTAATAATGATTAACTGCCAAAGACTTGACTACTCTGATTGATACAATGTTCTAAGACAATTCCAATAAACTGATGATGGAAAAATGCTTTCTACCTCCAGAGAAAGAAATGATAAATTCTGAGTGCAAATTTAAGTATCATTTTCACACATTATGTAACTATATACAGATAATGTTTATTAGGATGTGACTAGTATGGAATTATATTTTTCATTATTTCATATGTATAACTGATATCATTTTACTTTTCTACTCAATGGGTGGGGAGGGAGCAATTTTAAAAAATAAATACATTTGAATAGACTAGTGAGAATGAATGATCTCCATTCATGTTATTATGTCTCTGTGACACTGGAGAACAAGTCCCTGCAGACTTTTGTTAAGTACTCAGTCTAGACATAACCTAGTTCTTCCTCTTACTATTGGGACTGGGGCATATCATTCATTCATTGAGTGGGACTGTGGGAGAGGTGACATTCAGCCTCAGGCACTACCTGAAGCACATCCTACAGCAGGTTTAGGCTATAGTACCAGGACTAATCGAATACTCTTTAGTAAAAGGAGGCTGAAAAACTCCCTTCACACATAAACTATAAAAGTATATTGTTAATCTAAACCAGCCAACTTCATCTCCATGCTGATCTGGCCAGAGACTCTGGAAGTTTCTAGAGAAATATACACAGAGCAAGTTTCAGCTGTAGGCAAGTAAGTATGTGACTCTCCAGTCAATCTGAAAGAGCCCAGGTTGAATCTGAAAGGAAGAAGAGAGAAGTTATCAATCTGCAAAGAAGATAAGAGCCCTAAATGTCATCAGCATCTGTATCTTAAGACCTAGTATCTGAGTAGTAATAGTCATAAAATGGTACCTCACTGGGGCATGCATACTGGTTATTATAAGTAGTAATAAGACCTATTTGAACCAAAGTTACGGACATTAATTTGTGGAGGGTGTTTTCATGATTGGTCCTGTAAAGTTTTATTGCTGCTTTTCTTTTCCTTTTTGTATCCATAGTTATCTCTGATAATGATGGTGTTGACAACATTGATGCAGCTCTTTAAATTCTGAAAAGCCCTTTAAATAAGTGATCTTATTTGTATTCTCATAGCAAAGGTATTAGGTACATGCTATTATCCCTATATTAAAGGTTGGAAAACTGAGGAACAGACAACCAATATCTATTTGAAGCAGAACTGTGAATATTAATGGGAAGAGTTGAATTGACGTCTTCCTGCCTACAAGTTCATCACTCTATCCAATATTCTGCTCAGTTGCCAATTCACCTCCAAGTATAACCTTGGACCCTAAATTATCAAGCAAAACAGCCAAAAATGAATGTAAATGCAACATTCCATACCTGAATAAATAAATTAATTAGGTAGGATTGTCACTTTTATTATATTAGCTTGTCCTATCCATGAGCAATTGATGTTTTTCCAGTCATTTAGATATAGTTTTAATTGTGTGGAAAATTTTTTATAGTTCTGTTTATATGATTCCTGAGTTTGTCTTGGCAAATAGATTCCCAAATATTTTGTATTGTCTAGAGTGTTTTTTTTTACTTTTAAACATTTTTTTAATTTGTTAATTGTCAAACATTATTCCTTGGGAACAAAGATCATTTTCTTTTCCTCCCCACCTCCTGCCACCCCTCCCATAGCCGACATGCGATTCCACTGGGTATCACATGTGTCCTTGATTTGAACCCATTTCCATGTTGTTGGTATTTGCATTAGGGTGTTCATTTAGAGTCTCTCCTCAGTCATGTCCCCTCAAACCCTGTAGTCCAGCAGTTGCTTTTCCTTGGTGTTTTTACTTCCACAATTTGTCCTCTGCTTGTGAACACTGTTTTTTCTCCTGGATCCCTGCAGATTGTTCAGGGACATTGCATTGACACTAATGGAGAAGTCCATTATGTTCGATTGTACCACAGTGTATCAGTCTCTGTGTACAATGTTTTCCTGGTTCTGCTTCTTTTGCTCTGCATCACTTCCTGGAGGTGACTCCAGTCTCCATGGAACTCCTCCACTTTCTTATTCCTTTCAGCACAATAGTATTCCATCACCAACAGATACCACAATTTGTTCAGCCATTCCCCAATTGAAGGGCATCCCCTCAGTTTCCAATTTGTGGCCACCACAAAGAATGTAGCTATGAATATTCTTGTACATGTCTTTTTCCTTATTGTCTCTTTGGATTACAAACCCAGCAGTGCTATGGCTGGATCAAAGGGCAAGCAGTTTTTCATTGCTTGGGCATAGTTCCAAATTGCCCTCCAGAATGGTTGGATCAATTCACAACTCTACCAGCAATGCATTAATGTCCTGACTTTGCCACATCCCCTCCAGCATTCATTGCTTTTTTGTGCTATCATGTTGGCCAATCTGCTAGGTGTGAGGTGGTATCTCAGAGTTGTTTTGATTTGTATCTCTCTGATTATAAGAGATTTAGAGCACTTTTTCATGTGCTTATTGATAGTTTTTATTTCTTTGGCTGAAAACTGCCTGATCATGTCCCTTGCCCATTTATTAATTGGAGAATGACTTGATTTTTTGTACAATTCATTTAGCTCTTTATAAATTTGAGTAATTAGACCTTTGTCAGAGGTTTTTGTTATGAAAATTGTTTCCCAATTTGTTGCATCCCTTCTGGTTTTGGTTACATTGGTTTTGTTTGTACAAAAACTTTTTATTTTGATGTAATCAAATGTGTTTATTTTACATTTTGTGACTATTTCTATGACTTGTTGGGTTTTACAGTCTTTCCCTTCCCACAGAACTGACATGTATACTATTCTGTGTTCACATAATTTACTTATAGTTTCCTTCTTTATGTTCAAGTCATTCACCCATTCTGAGTTTATCTTGGTGTAGGCTGTGAGGTGTTGATCCAAACCTAATCTCTCCCACGATGTCTTCCAGTTTTCCCAGCAGTTTTTGTCAAATAGTGGGGTTTTGTCCCAAAAGCTGGGGTCTTTGGGTTTGTCATATACTGTCCGGCTAAGGTCACTTACCCCAAGTCTATTCCACTGGTCCTCCTTTCTGTCTCTTAGCCAGTACCAAATTGTTTTGATGACCACTGCTTTATAATAGAGTTTGAGATCTGGGACTGCAAGGCCACCTTCCTTTGTATTTTTTTTTCATTATTTCCCTGGATATCCTTGATCCTTTGTTCTTCCAAATGAACTTTGTTATGTTTTTTCCTAAATCAATAAAAAAACATTTTTGGAAGTTCAATGGGTATAGCACTAAATAGATAAGTAAGTTTGGGTAGGATGGTCATTTTTATTATATTGGCTCATCCTACCCATGAACAGTTAATGTTTTTCCATTTGCTCAAGTCTAGTTTTAGTTGTGTGGAGAGTGTTTTGTAGTTGTTTTCATATAGTTCCTGTGTTTGTCTTGGGAGATAGAGTCCTAAGTATTTTATTTTGTCTAAAGTGATTTTGAATGGAATTTCTCTTTCTAATTCTTGCTGCTGAGCTGTCTTGGAAATATATAGAAATGCTGATGTCTTATGCGGGTTTCTTTTGTATCCTGCAACTTTGCTAAAGTTGTTGATTATTTTGAATAGCTTTTTGGTTGATTTTCTAGGATTCATTAAGTAGACCATCATATCATTCACAAAGAGTGATAACTTTTGCCTATTTTGATGCCTTCAATTTCTTTTTCTTCTCTAATTGCTAGTGCTAGTGTTTCTAGTACAATGTTAAATAATAGAGGTGATAATGGGCATCCTTGTTTCACTCCTGATCTTATTAGGAATGCATCTAGTTTGTCCCCATTGCAGATGATGTTAGCTGATGGTTTTAGATATATACTGTTTATTATTTTTAAGAAAGGCCTTTCTATTCTTATGCTTTCTAGTGTTTTTAATAGGAATGCGTGTTATATTTTATCAAAGGCTTTTTCTGCATCTACTGAGATAATCATGGTATTTTCGTTGGTTTTCTTCTTGATATGGTCAATTATATGGATGGTTTTCCTAATATTGAACCAGCCATTCATTCCTGGTATAAATCCTACTTAATCATAGTGAATGACCCTCCAGATCACTTGTTGAAGTCTTTTTGCTAGTATCCTATTTAAGATTTTTTCATCTATATTCATTAGGGAGATGGGTCTATAGTTTCCTTTCTCCATTTTTGCCCTGCCTGGCTTTGGATTCAGTACCATGTTTGTGTCATAAAAGGAATTTGGTAGAACTCCCTGTCTAGAATGATTTTAAATGGAGTTTCTCTTTCTAACTCTTGCTGCTGAGTTTTGTTGGAAACAGATAGAAATGCTGATGATTTATGTGGATTTATTTTGTATCTTGCAACTTTGCTAAAATAATTAATGATTCCAACTAGTTTTTTAATTGACTTTCTAGGATTCTCTAAGTATACCATCATATCATCTGCAAAGAGTGATCGCTTCATTTCTATATTATCTACTTTAATTCCTTCAATTTCTTTTTCTTCTCTAATTGCTAAAGCTAGTGTTTCTAGTATAATATTAAATAATAGTGGTGATCATGGGCATCACATCCTTGCTTCACTCCTAAGGAAGATGTCCAACTTATCCCCATTGCAGATGATACTTGCTGATGGTTTTAAATGGATACTACTTATTATTTTAAGCAAAGGCCCCTTTATTCCTATGCTTTCTAGAGTTTTCAATAGGAATAGGTGTTTCATTTTGTCTAGTTTTTTTCTGCATCTATTGAGATAATCATGTGATTTCTGCTAGTTGGTTATTGATATAGTTAATTGTGCTGATGGTTTTCCTGGTCCCACCTGGTTATAGTGAATAACCTTTGTGATATATTGCTGTTGTCTCTTTGCTAGTATTTTATTTAAGATTTTTGCATCAATATTCATTAAAGAAATTGGTCTGTAATTTTCTTTCTCTGTTTTTGGTCTATCTGGATTAGGTATTAGAACAATATTTGTGTCATAATAAGAATTTGGTAGAATTCATTCTTTGCTTATTTTACCAGATATCTTTTATATTGTATTAGGATTAATTGTTCTTTAAATTTTTTATATAATTCACTTGTGAATCCATCTGGCCCTGGCCCTGGGGATTTTTTCTTGGGAAGTTAATTGATAGTTTCTTCAATTTATTTTTTTTTTGAGATGGGATTATTTAAGTATCCTATTTCCTCTTTTGTTAATCTAGGCAATTTATATTTTTGTAAATATTCAACAATTTCAACTAGACTATCAGATTTATTCTCATATAATTGGGTGAGATAGCTCCTAATAATTGCTTTAATTTCCTCTTCATTAGAGGTGAAATCACCTGTTTCATTTTTGATACTGGCAAAGTGATTCTCATCTTTCTTTTTTTAGATCAAATTAACCAATACACTATTTTTTTTATTAAACAAGTTCCTTGCCTTATTTGTTAGTTCAATAGTCTTTTGTTTTCAATTTTATTAATTTCTTCTTTGATTTGTAGGATTTCTAATTTAGTCTATAACTGGGGGGTGGTTAATATGTTCTTTTTCTAGTTTTTTTAGTTGTACATCCAATTCATTGATCTGCTTTTTTCCTATTTTATTGATAAAAGCACTCAGGATTATAAATTCTCCCCTGATTTTTTTGGCTGTATCCTATACATTTTGATATGCTGTCTCCATAGTCTTATTCTCTTCAATAAAATCAATGATTGTTTCTATGATTTGTTCTTTGGCTTACCAGTTTTGAAGAATTAAGTTATTTTGTTTCCAATTAATTTTTAATTTACTTTTCAATGAACCTTTATTAAAGATAATTTTTATTGAATTTTGATCCAGAAAAATACATTTATTATTTCTGCTTTTTTGCATTTGATTATGAAGTTTTTAATGTCCTAGTACATGCTCAATCTTCATATATGCACCTTGTTCTGCTGGGAAAAAAGGTATATTCCTTTTTATACATATTCATTTTTCTCCAGATATCTATTAAATCTAACTTTTCTAAAATTTCAATCACTTACCTTCTTTCTTTTTTTTGTTAGATTTATCTAGTTCTGATAAGGGAAGGTTGAGGTCCCCCACTAGTAGATTTTTACTATCTATTTTCTCCTTAAGCTTCTTTAGTTATTCCTTTAAATTCTGGATGCAATACCATTTGGTGCATATATGTAAAATACTGATATTTCTTCAAAGTCTATACTGCCTTTTATCAAGATTTAACTACCTTCCTTAACTCTTTTAATCAGATATATTTTTGTTCTGGTTTTGTTTGAGATCATGATTGCTACTCTTGCTTTTTTCCCCTCAGTTGAAACCCAATAGAATCTGCTCCAGCCTCTTACCTTTACTCAATGTGCCTGTCTGTCTCAAATGTGTTCCTTATAAACAACATATGGTAGGATTCTGGTTTTTAATCTACTCTGCTATTTGCTTCTGTTTTTATGGGTGAGTTCATCCTATTTACATTCACAGCTATGATTACCATCTGTGTATTCTCCTCCATCTTGATTCCCTCTTTTAATCTTGTCCTTCCTCCTTTCACTCTTTCCCTCCACACCAGTGTTTTGCTTTTAGTCACTTCCCCACTTTCCCCTCCATATATTACCCCCTCCCCACTTTTCTTATTCCCCTTCTACTTCTTTATAGAGTAAGATAGGATTCTGTCCCAATGAAGTGCTCTGTTTTTCCCTTTCTGAGCCAATTCCAATGAAAGTAAGGTTTAAGTAATACTCATAATCACCATCATTCTCCCCTCCAATATAATAGTTGTTTTCCCTCCATATCTCTTTATGCAATATAATTTGTCCCATTTTACTTCTCTCTTCCCATTTTTCTTAGTACATCATCTTTTTCAGCCTTAGGGTTTTTGTTAATTTTTTTTTACATATGATCCTAAACAGCTTACTACCATGCCTTCTCTCTATGTATACTTCTCCTAATTACTATGATAATGATAACAATTTTTAATAGTTACAGATATCATTTTTCCATTTGGGAATATAAAAAAATCTGACCTTATTGAAGTCCTTAATTTTTTCTTTCTTATTTACTTTTTTATGCTTCATTTGCATTTTGCATTTGGACACAGAATTTTCTGTTTTAAGTCTAGTCTTTTCTTCAAAAATATCTGCAAATCTTCTATTTTATTAAATGACCATACTTTCCCCTGAAAGAATATAGTCAGTTTTGTTGGGTAGGTGAGTCTTTGTTGTAAACCCAGTTTCCTTGACTTCTAGAATATCATATTCCACACCTTTGGTCCTTCAATATGGAAGCTGCCAGATTTGATGTAATCCAGACTAGGGCGTCATGATATTTGAATTGTTACTTTCTGGCTGCTTGTAATATTTTCTCCTTGACCTGGGTACTCTTGAACTTGTCTATAACATTCCTGGGAGCTGTCAGTTGGGGACTAATTGCAGGAAGTAATCTGTGGAATCATTCTATTTCTATTTTATCCTTTTTTCAAGAATGTCAGCACAGTTTTCTTGGATAATTTCTTGTAATAGGATGTTTAGGATTTTTTTGGTCATGACTTTCAGTTAGTCAAATAATTCTTAAATTATCTTTCCTAAATATATTTTCCAAATTAGTTGTTTTTTCAATGAGATATTTCATATTTTCTTCTATTTTTTATTCTTTTGATTTGATTTTATTGTTTCTTGATGTCTTGTAAACTCATTAGCTTCTATTTGTCTAATTCTAATTTTTAAAGATTGAATTTATTTCATGACCTTTTGATCTTCCTTTTCTATTTGGTCCATCCTACTTTTCATGATACTCTTTGCTTCATTGTATTTTTTTTTGCCTCTTTTCCCAATAATTTCATTTCTGTTTTCCAGTTTTCTTCAACTTGTCTTATATGATTTTTGAATTCCTTTTTAAATTCTTCTAGAACTTGAGATTAATTCCCATTTTTTGGGAAGTTTTGCATGTCATTGCTTGAGTCTGTGCTTTACTCTTTGCCCCTATAGAAATTTTCCAGGGTTAAGTGTTTTTTATGCTGCTTGCACATTTTTGCACCTTTTTTGCCTGTGGATTGGGAATTTTGAAAGCTGTTTATTGTTTCTATCTCCTCTACAGGCTTGTAGGGTTTTGCCCTAGGCCTAAGGCTTTGGCACAGTCACTGAGGCTTTAAAGGGCCCAGTGCAATGGACTTCTAGGATTCACTACAGGCTGGTGCCAGGGTCTGGGAGTTCAATGGTTGGGTCTGAGGTGAACTTTTACTGGTGTATCCCTGTTTCCTCAGTTCTGGAGGTTAACCAATCACAGAACCTAGTGCAGTGGGGTATAGGGGGTCAGCCAGCATGCCCCTGTGTGTGTTTTTGCTTCCAGTTCCCCCTTATCCCATGAAAATCAATTCTCTTTATTTATCTTTCAAGTTGTGTTCAATGGGAGAGCCTCCTCACATTTGCTGTTCATTTTTGATTTCTATTATTTTGAGGCAGTTTTTAAAGCTTGATTTGGAGGGATTGTCAGAGTGGTTTAAGTTTTCACTGCCACTAAGTTGCCATCTTGACTTTGCCCCTAATTTTAATCTTGGTTTATCTTGATGACATCTTCATCTTCTCCAGGGATCTTGCTCAACATGCAAAATTGATCCAGGCCATTCTCTGGTACTTAGGGTAGTAGTAGTTCTTTGCCAGGTTGGATTAGTGTCCATTTAAGAGAAAGTGATACAATTTTTGAGTGCCGTTAAGAAGGAGAAAAAGACCATATATATATAGATTCCCCAGAATCCAGAGACTTTTTTGAATATGGGAATTGGCAAGTATCTGATAATGATTCTTTGTATTCGTGAGAATATTCCCAGGCTTTCTGTGCAAAGAGTGAGTCTCCTTAATTGACAATACTGCCTGAGATTGAGCTGAAGTGAGGAGAGTTTAATCAACAGTGTATTCCAAGACAGAGGGTTAAATTTTGGCTTTGGAGACAATCATTAGGGACTTCACCTCCATCCAGGCTACATTCAATGAGCATTTATTAAACACTGTGTGCCAAGCACAGTGCCCCAGGGCTGAGACCAGATATTACATACAGCTTTTAAATGTGCTGCAATACACCCAGGGTTACATTGTCCCAGATAGAGTTTTGAAAGGACTATAAGAAGAATCTTTGGATTCAGTGAACCATCATATTTAAAGGCTATGGCTAGGTACTGTGCTAGTATTTCAATAAACAGGCAGTGACACTCCACTGTGAGATGAGGAGCAAGACAAGCTTGCTCAGCATGATGCCCTACGATCCAATAAAGACCCACATGAGGGAATAAATCTGCTGCCATGACTTTGCCCAGCATTTTTTAAATTCTACCTCCCCAATATGTCACTTCTATATTTTGCTTCTCCATTCACAATCTACTATCCTAATTTGTCACTTCTTACCTAGAGGATTGCAGTAGCCTCCTGATTTGATTCAATTCTTCCACCTTCTCCTCTCTCCAACTCACCCTCCACACAAATACCAAAGTTATTACAGATGTCACCAGGCAACCATCTAACTCAAATAGCTCCAGTGGCTCCCCATCACATTTAGGGTAATATTTTTAAAAATTATTTATTTAGAATATTTTTCATGTTTATATGATTCATGTTCTTTCCTTCCCCTCTTCCCTCCCTCCTCCCAGAGTTGGTGAGAAATTCCACTGAGTTATACATGTATCATTTTTAAAACCAATTTCCCTGTTATTCATATTTGTAACAGAGTGATCATTTAAAGCACAAATCATATCCCCATCAAACCACGTGGTCAATCATATGTTTTTCTTCTATGTTTCTGTTCCTATAGTTTTTTTCTCTGGAAATGGATAGCATTCTTTCTCATAAGTCCTTCTGGATTATCCTGGATCATTGCAGTATTACTAGTAAAAAAGTCTGTTCCATTTGATTGCACTACAATATATCAGTCTCTGTGTATAATTTTCTCCTGGTTCTGCTCATTTTGCACTGCATTAATTCCTGGAGATCTTTCCAGTTCACATGGAAGTCCTCCAGTTCATCATTCCTTATAGCATAATAGTACTCCATCACCATAAGATAACACAATTTGTTCAGACATTCCCAAATTGAGGGAAATCCCTTCCTTTTCCAATTTTTTGCCACCATAAAAAGTACAGCTATAAATATTTTTTGTATAAGTATTTTTTGTTATTATCTCTTTGGAGTACAAACCCAGAAGTGGTATTGCTACATCAAAGGGCATGTAGTCTTTTAAAGCCCTTTGGACATAATTCTAAATTGCCTTCCAGAATGGTTGGATCAATTCACAACTCCACCAATAATGCACTAGTATCCCAATTTTGCCACAACCCCTCCAATATTTATTATTTTCCTTTACTGTCATCTTGGCCACACACTGCTAGGTGTGAGGTGATACCTTAGACTTGTTTTGATTTGCATTTCTCTAATCAGAAGGGATTTAGAATTTTTCTCTCATTTGATTATTGAGAGGTTTGCTTTCTTCATCTGAAAACTGTCTCTGTATCCCTTGATCATTTGTCAATTGGAGAATGGCTTGATTTTTTGGAAATTTGACCTATTTCCTTACATATTTGAGAAATTAAATCTTTTTCAGAGAGTTTTGTTACAAAAAATGTTCTCCAAGTTTGTTGGTTTCCTTCTAATTTTGGTTGCATTGGTTTTATTTGTTCAAAACATTTTTAATTTGATATAATCAAAATTATTCATTTTACATTTTGTAATGCTCTCTATCTGTTGCTTGATCTTAAATTCCTTCCTTTCCCATAGACCTGACAGGTATAATAGTCTATGTTCACCTAATTTATTTATGATTTCACTTTTTATATTTAAGTCATCTATCCATTTTGAATTTATCTTGGTACAGGGTATGTGATTTTGATCTAAACCTATTTTTTCCCATAATGTTTTCCAATTTTCCAACAGTTTCTGTGAAATAATGAGTTCTTGTCCCCAAATCTGGGATCTTTGGGTTTAGCAAACACTGGCTTGCAAATGTCACTTAACCTTAATCCATTACACTGATCCACCCTTCTGTCTCTTAACCAATACCAGGGTAATATTTTTGAAGAAAAAAAAAAACCTTTAGCCCAGCATTTAAAGATTCCCATAGTTGGGAATTCATCTACAGTTAAGCAGGCTCTAATCATGTTTAATTTTACTTCTCATCAAGGTTGCTATCTTGACAGCCTTACCAGAGACAATGTCTTTAATTTTTTTTATTTAGAAATATTTTCCATGGTTACATTATTCATGATTCCCCCTTTCTCTCCCCCCTCCCAGAGCTGCCAAACAGTTCCACTGGGTTATCCATGTATCATTGTTCAAAACCTATTTCTATGTTATTCAAATTTGCAGTATCAATTCTTTAACATCAAAACCCTAATCACATTCCTTTTGAACCATGTGATCAATCATATGTTTTTCAGAGATAATGTCTTAACCCTTTGAGCCAATAAAAACCCTTTTCGCTCCAGGTGACCTCTCCAGGATACTATAGTTTTGAATGACAAGGGTTTACTTTGGCCCATTCTATCTTGGCCTATTCTAAACATATTTCTTTTACTCCCCTTACCTATTTTCTCACCAGGTTTCTTCTTGATCTGAGTGGAACATCTGATAGATTCCACTGCTAATTCCTGCTGATCTTACAGCCCACTAAAACCACAGATGACTTTTATTTATCTTTTAAAAAAACATAGCTTCCATCTTAGAATCAATACTGAATACTCATTCTAAGGCAGAGGAGTGGTAAATGCTAGGCAATGGAGGTTAAGTGACTTTCCCAGGGTCACACAGGTAGCATCTAAGGATAAATTTGAACCTAGGACCTCCTGTCTGTAGGCCTGGCTCTCAATCCTCTGAGACATCTGACTGCCTCCTAATAAGCTACTTCCTAGTCAAACTACCTAATCCCACATTCCATACACCTCCCTTCCTCAAAAAAACAGAAACTTCTTGGTGTACCTCAGTAAAGTTCCCAACTATAATCTATACCTTTCTCTTCCATAATAATAGAAAGAACAAGGTGGCCATAGTAGGACCCACATTTTCTATTTCTGCTATGTTTGCCTAAGGTATAAAAATAAGGGTGGCTTGTATACTACCTCCATGACAACAAAATCAAATCAAACCAAACAATTATCTTAGGCAACAAAACTTCATGGCAAAACTGTTTATGTCAACCAGGATGCTCCCCTCTGAGGTGTGCTCTCCCTGTCTCACTGGGAAAATCCCTAGCTTTAGTCTACTGCCTCTTCTAGCTAGACTTACTGTTCCTAAACTTCAGCTTACTTGGCACAGTTTTTAATTTATTCTCCTTCTGACCACACATTGGACCACTGATCTCCTCACCTTCTGGAGGGTGCTTTCCTCCTGGGCTGGCCCTGGTGATTGCCCTTAATAAAAATTGTGTGTGATCCTTTCTCCTTAGCTATGAAAATATAATTCTTTCTTACTCCCCTCTGATGTCTCATACTTGAATCTGAGTATATTTTTTTAAAATCTGGGTCATAGGATTATGTCAGTTTTAACTAGATTTTCCTGATCTCATTGCAACTCTTCAGTTGGAATTCTCTCTTTCTTTGTCACCTCCCTCCATCCCTCCCATAATTAGGAATTTACTTTATAAACAACAATGACTATTTTTTGGTAGAAGATAGATGTGAAATATAAGAATAGGCCTACATCAGGACAGCATTTGCATTTAAAATTTCTAAAAATTTGCTGGACAGGCACAAATTCACCTTCCCATTTGAATGTATTCAGGTCAGCAGAAGATAACTCCTGTGATTTCAAAAGCAAATCATAGATGAATCAAAGGTGATTTATTGGAGTTAATGCTTAATTTGCCTACATGAAAGAGAATTTAAGATGGACACTCCTAGCACATGGGAGAGAGGTCAGCATAGAAGAAAACATCTTTCACAATTCTCAAATTAACTGAAAGAATTTAGTGTCGAGATGCAGCTTGGCAAATCCATTTACTAGAGTCTAAAGGCAGTCAAAGTCAAAATCAATGTCTCCCCACACACACTTCACTTATCTGAGAGACCCCAGAAGCAGATGCTCTCAGCCATATCCTCTGGCTCGGTTTATATTTTTATCAAATGCACCAGCAAGAATTGGTGTCTATTGATTCCCCAGCTTTTTTCCCACACAGGGAACCATTTACTTGGGTCACTGATTTGCCCTTGGCACCTCAGCCTGTCCTAAGTATACAAGCAAACTGTCAAATAAATTAATGACCATTCTCGCCAAAGTTGTTGGTTGGGCAGCTCCCCTATATGACTGTGCCTTCACCATTCAAAAAAACTATTGACAAAATCTCTGAGCACAAAGGAATTTCTGCCTAAACCTTAGAGGATCATGGGATCATAGATTCAAAATTGGAAAGGAAACTTCCGGGTAATCATGGCTGCAATCTAGACACCACATGCTTCCTCTCCCCATCACCGAACGAAATAGACTACATCAAAGGAGCATAAAAATCACCTTTGGCAGAACAGGACTCCTCAGTACCCCACAGAGGCGAAGGTACATGGGGTTTGAACATTTCCACACTATAATAAGACGGAAGAAAAGCTTGCACAGAAATGTGAACTGAGCTGCCCTTCCCCCCCCCCAACTCCCCCACCAAACCAGAGCGAGCTACCGGAGCACTCACTGGGATAGCGAGTGAGTGGGGAACTTCTCTGTCTGGGGGGGGCACTCCAGGGTCCTTGGGATCTGGGGACTGCCAGGAAACAACTTCTCAGGGCGATTTCATGGGAGAATCCTGCGCTGAGCACAGGGGGCCCAGGGAGCCGGGGCGGTTGCGCTGAGCATCTGGGCGGAACTAAACACCAGGGGCAGACCACACACTGATTATCTGGGCGGAGCTGAACACTTGGGCAGTTTGGATGTGATCAGGGGCCCAGCTCTCTAAGAAACCTCGGAGGCTGGGAAGAACTAGTCTGAGGCAACCTAAATTCACAGAAAACCCTCCCACATCACCCAGACCCCAGACCAAAAAGGAAAGTAGAATAAAACCACCAAAGGGATGGCTCACATGGCCAAAAATCAAGCCTCCAGGAAGAAAGGGAAAAAGGTGACTATTGAAAACTTTTATGGTGGAAATACCCAAGGAAAAGAAGAGAATGAGGAGGAAATCCAAAAAAAAAAAAAATCAGAACATGCCTCCCAAAATGGAAACTATCAACAAGCTCTGGAAGATCTCAAACTGGAACTTATCCAAAAGGTGGAAACCTGGAAAGAAAAATGGGAGAAAGAGATCAGCAGTCTGACAGATAAGACTGTTCAATTGGAAAAAGAGCTCAAAGCATCCAATAGAAGGGCAGACAAAGCTGAAAAGCAAAACCAGTCCCTAACAACCAGAATTAAGCAACTCAAAGAAAGTGAGATCATAAAACAGCAAGAATCAATAAAGCAAACCCAAAAAATTAATGAATTAGAAGAAAACATAAAATATCTCACTGAAAAGATCATAGACTTGGAAAATAGAGGAAGAAGAGACAACCTCCGAATTATCGGTCTCCCAGAAAAACCAGAGATAAACAATAAACTCGATATTATTCTACAGGAAATTATAAAAGAAAATTGCCCCCACGTTCTGGAGCAAGGGGGCAAAATAGAAATAGAAAGGGTTCATGGACCACCCTCTATTCTAAATCCCAAAAAGACAACCCCTAGGAATGTAATTGCCAAATTCAAGAGCTTCCAAGAAAAGGAGAAAATCCTACAAGAAGCCAAGAAGAGGAGCTTCAGATATAAGGGGGCTCCCATAAGGATCACACATGACCTAGCAGCTAACACACTAAGAGACCACAAAGCATGGAACACGATATTTAGAAAGGCAAGAGAGCTGGATCTCCAACCAAGAATCAACTACCCATCAAAACTGACTATATACTTCCAGGGGAAAGTATGGGCATTCAACAAAATAGAAGATTTCTAAGCATTTACTAAGAAAAGACCAGAACTTAGTGGAAAATTTGATATCCAAGCACAGAAAGCAAGAGAAACATGAAAAGGTAAATGTGAAAGAAAGGGAAAAGGAGATGAATCTTATCTTTTTCTTTAAGTCAAACTCTCTTCTATAAGGACTACATTTACATCACATTATATATATTAATATGTGGGGGAAATGTTTTGTGTAACTCTCAAAATTGTATGCATCATAAGAGTAGTTAGAAGAAACATGCATAGGGAAAGATTGGGGCATTAAGAAGATTTGGGGAAAGTGGGGGCAAAGAAAGGAAAAGGGAGGGGGGAACCATCGATAACACTAAGATTTACTTCAAGAAATAGGGGGGGACTTAATAGAATAATCTTTCCCATATAAAGATACACATGGGAAGGGGAGGTGAAGAACTCTCATATGAGAAGGACAGAAAGAGAGCGTGAAGTGGAATTACTTAAACCTTACTCTCAGTGAAATCAAATCTGAGAGGGAAGAACATCTAGATCCAGTGGGATCCTGAATTCTATCTTATCCAATAGGACAAGAAAGAAAGGAAAATTAAGGAGGGGGAGGGGAAGGGAATATGGAAAGGGATGGAAGGAGAGGGGGGAGGGGAAGGGAGGATAAAAATGGAGGGGCTAGAAAGGAAAGCATATCAAGGGAGGGAACTAGGGGGACTGACACAAAGTAAATCACTGATTCAAAAGGAGATAGCTAAAGAAGAAAGGTCAGAACTAGGGGAAGATATCAAAATGCCAGAGAATCCACAAATGACAATCATAACTTTGAATGTGAATGGGATGAACTCACCCATAAAACGTAGACAAATAGTAGATTGGATTAGAACCCAAAACCCTACCATTTGTTGTCTTCAAGAAACACATATGAGGAGGGTTGACACTCACAAGGTTAGAATTAAAGGTTGGAGTAAGACCTTTTGGGCCTCAACTGATAGAAAAAAGGCAGGAGTTATAATCATGATATCTGACAAAGCCAAAGCAAAAATAGACCTTATCAAAAGGGATAGGGAAGGTAAATATATTCTGCTAAAAGGGAGTATAGACAATGAGGAAATATCACTAATCAACATGTATGCACCAAATGGTATAGCATCCAAATTTTTAATAGAGAAACTAGGAGAACTGAAGGAGGAAATAGACAGTAAAACCATATTAGTGGGAGACTTGAACCAACCACTATCAAATTTAGATGAATCAAATAAAAAAATAAGAAAGAGGTGAAAGATGTGAATGAAATCTTAGAAAAAATAGAGTTAATAGACATATGGAGAAAAATAAATAGGGACAAAAAAGGAATACACTTTCTTTTCAGCACCACATGGCACATTCACAAAAATAGATCATACACTAGGTCACAGAAACATGGCACTCAAAAGCAGAAAAGCAGAAATAATAAATGCAGCCTTTTCAGATCACAAGGCAATAAAAATATTGATCGGCAAGGGTACATGGAGAGCCAAATCAAAAATTATTTGGAAATTAAATGATATGATACTCCAAAATCGGATAGTTAGAGAAGAAATCATAGAAAAAATTAATAATTTTGTTGAAGAAAATGACAATGGTGAGACATCCTTTCAAACCTTATGGGATGCAGCCAAGGCAGTACTTAGAGGAAAATTCATATCCCTGAGTGCATATATTAACAAATTAGGAAGGACAGAGATCAAGAAATTGGAAATACAAATCAAAAAACTTGAGAACAAACAAATTAAAACCCCCCAGAAGAAAACCAAATTAGAGATCCTAAAAATTAAGGGAGAAATTAATAAAATCAAAAGTGACAGAACCATTGAGCTAATAAACAAGACTAGAAGCTGGTAGTTTGAAAAAACAGACAAAATAGACAAAGTACTGGTCAATCTAATTAAAAAAGGAAAGAAGAAAGGCAAATTAACAGCATCAAGGATGAAAAGGGGGATCTCACCTACAATTAAGAGGAAATTAAGGCAATCATTAAAAACTACTTTGCCCAACTATATGGCAATAAATATACCAACTTAGGTGATATGGATGAATATTTACAAAAATATAAATTGCCTAGACTAACAGAAGAAGAAATAGTTTTCTTAAATAATCCCATATCAGAAAAAGAAATCCAACAGGCCATCAAAGAACTTCCTAAGAAAAAATCCCCAGGACCTGATGGATTCACCAGTGAATTCTATCAAACATTCAGAGAACAGTTAATCCCAATACTATACAAACTATTTGACATAATAAGCAAAGAGGGAGTTCTACCAAACTCCTTTTATGACACAAACATGGTACTAATTCCAAAGCCAGGCAGGCCAAAAACAGAGAAAGAAAATTATAGACCAATCTCCCTAATGAATATAGATGCAAAAATCTTAAATAGGATACTAGCAAAAAGACTCCAGCAAATTATCAGAAGGGTCATCCACCATGATCAAGTAGGATTTATACCAGGGATGAAGGGCTGGTTCAACATTAGGAAAACTATCCACATAATTGACCACATCAACAAGCAAACCAACAAAAACCACATGATTATCTCAATAGATGCAGAAAAAGCCTTTGATAAAATACAACACCCATTCCTACTATAAACACTAGAAAGCATAGGAATAGAAGGGCCGTTCCTAAAAATAATAACCAGTATATATCTAAAACCATCAACTAATATCATCTGCAATGGGGATAAACTAAATCCATTCCCATTAAGATCAGGAGTGAAACAAGGATGCCCATTATCACCTTTATTATTTAATATTGTACTAGAAACACTAGCAGTAGCAATTAGAGAAGAAAAAGAAATTGAAGGCATTAAAATAGGCAAGGAGGAGACCAAATTATTGCTCTTTGCAGATGACATTATGGTCTACTTAAAGAATCCTAGAGATTCAACCAAAGAGCTAATTGAAATCATCAACAACTTTAGCAAAGTTGCAGGATACAAAATAAACCCACATAAGTCATCAGCATTTCTATATAATACCAACACAGCTCAGCAGCAAGAACTAGAAAGAGAAATCCCATTCAAAATTACCTTAGACAAAATAAAATACTTAGGAATCTATCTCCCGAGACAAACACAGGATCTATATGAACACAACTACAAAACACTTTCCACACAACTAAAACTAGACTTGAACAATTGGAAGAACATTAACTGCTCATGGGTCGGACGAGCCAATATAATAAAAATGACCATCCTACCCAAACTCATCTATCTATTTAGTGCCATACCCATGGAACTTCCAAAAATTTTTTTTATTGATTTAGAAAAAAACATAACAAAGTTCATTTGGGAGAACAAAAGATCAAGGATATCCAGGGAAATAATGAAAAAAAAAATACAAAGGAAGGGGGTCTTGCAGTCCCAGATCTCAGACTATATTAAAAAGCAGCAGTCATCAAAACAATTTAGACTGGGGGCAAGCAACCTCAGCACGACAGTATATGAGAAACCCAAAGATTCCAGCTTTTGGGACAACAAAAATCCACTATTTCATAAAAACTGCTGGGAAAATTGAAGGACAGTGTGGGAAAGATTAGGTTTAGATCAACACCTCACACCCTACACCAAGATAAATTCAAAATGGGTGAATGACTTGAACATAAAGAAGGAAACTATAAGAAAATTAGGCGAACACAGAATAGCATACATGTCAGACCTTTGGGAAGGGAAAGACTTCAAAACCAAGCAAGAATTAGAAAGAATTGCAAAATAAATAATCTGGAATACATCAAATTAAAAAGTTTTTGTACAAACAAAACCAATGTAACCAAAATCAGAAGGGTAGCAACAAATTGGGAAACAATCTTCATAAAAACCTCTGACAAAGGTTTAATTACTCAAATTTATAAAGTACTAAATCAATTGTACAAAAAATCAAGCCATTCTCCAATTGATAAATGGGCAAGGGACATGAGCAGGCAGTTCTCAGCCAAAGAAATCAAAACTATTGATAAGCAAATGAAAAAGTGCTCTACATCTCTTATAATCAGAGAGATGCAAATCAAAACAACGCTGAGGTATCACCTCACACCTAGAAGATTGGCTAACATGACAGCAATGGAAAGTAATGGATGCTGGAGGGGATGTGGCAAAGTAGGGACACTGATTCATTGCTGGTGGGGTTGTGAATTGATCCAACCATTCTGGAGGGCAATTTGGAACTATGCCCAAAAGGCCATAAAAGACTGTCTGCCCTTTGATCCAGCTATAGCACTGCTGGGTTTGTACCCCAAAGAGATAATAAGGGAAAAGACTTGTACAAGAATATTCATAGCTGCACTCTTTGTGGTGGCCAAAAATTGGAAAATGAGGGGATGCCCATCAATTGGGGAATGGCTGAACAAATTTTGGTATATGCTGGTGATGGAATACTATTGTGCTAAAAGGAATAATGAAGTGGAGGAATTCCATGGAGACTGGAACAACCTCCAGGAAGTGATGCAGAGCGAACCAGGAAAACATTGTACACAGAGACTGATACATTGTGGTACAATCGAAGGTGATGGACTTCTCCATTAGTGACAATGCAATGTCCCTGAACAATCTGCAGGGATCTAAAAAATACTATCCACAAGCAGAGGATAAACTGTGGGAGTAAAAACACTGATGAAAAGCAACTGCTTGACTACAGGGGTTGAGGGGATATGACTGAGGAGAGACTCTAAATGAACACTCTAATGCAAATACCAACATGGAAATGGGTTCGAGTCAAGAACACATGTGATAACCAGTGGAATCGTGCGTCGGCTATGGGAGAGGGAAAGGTGGTGGGAGGGGGTGCGGGGAGAAAAAGAAAATGATCTTTGTTTCCAGTGAATAATGTTTGGAAATGACCAAATAAAATAATGTTTAAAATTAAAAAAAGAAAAGAAAGAGTTGTACACAATTGAAAAAAAAAAAGAATCAATACTGTGTATTGGTTCCAAGGCAGAAGAGTGATAAAGACTAGCCATGGGGGTTAGGTGACTTGCCCAGGGTCACACAGCCAGGAAGTCTCAGGTCACATTTGAACCCAGGACCTCCCCTCTCAGGTCCTGACTCACAATCCACTGAGCAACCCAGCTGCCTCCTTCATGGGATCTCTTCTATGATAGCCTGTAGACACTTTCTACCAAATGAGGCAATATTTATAAAAAAAGTATGTAGTTGGTGCTTAATAAATGATTCTTCTTTCTCTCCCTCTAAAAAAACATTGGAAAGGATCCTAATAGATATTTTCTTTAACCTCTTAACTTAATAATTCATAACATCATCTCTTTACAGCCAAAAATAAATTATAAGATCCTGTAATTCAGGCACCTTTTTTTATATACAAAGAACTAAGGTCCAGAGAAGTTAGGAGTTAAGTCTCAATTCACCCAGATAGTGGCAAAGCTGAAATGGTCCTCTGATTACAAATCGAGAGTAAGAAGCGCCCAGAATATCTGGAGTCTCCTTTGCTGCCCATAGTGAGAATGGCCAAATCACTGATTTGTGATAAATGACCTCAGTGATCATCTTTTCTAGTCAAATGAAAACTAACCGATTAGAAGTTCCTTAAGGTATATACTGTCAAAGAGCAGGAAAGGGCCTTTTTATCAAGAGGTACTAACCAGACAGGGAAGGACTTAGCATGAAGCCATAAGAGACTCTAGCTTAAAAGGCAGAAAAAAGACTCCCCCAATTGGCAAAGACTAGAGAAACTCCGATGCCTGTAATAATCACCATAGCATTGCTTTTACAATTTTGGCATTGGGCCCTTGGCCAAGAACATAAAACCCTATTATGATATTTTTTCTTTGGGAAAATCAGATTTGCCTCATGTTGCTATGATTTATATCACCTTTTTTAAAAATGCAATAGATCTTTCCTGACTGACTAATTGCCCTATGAGTCCTAAAATTGTACAGCAAGACAAGGAGACCCAGGAAAAGGTCATCATGAGTATTTGCACTGCTCTTGCCAGGATAAATGGAAGTAGTACTAGCTGAAATATTTCAAGAGGAGAGACAATTATTGCCAGTTGCTAACAAAAAGCAGAAAGATGAGACTTCCGGTCAAGATGGCGGTGTAGAAGCAGTGAAAGTGCAGACCTCAGAAACCCTTCCTTACCGATTGCAAACAGAGTGCTCCTAGGCCACCAAAATTCAAGCCGAACAACAGGATAGACCTGGGGAAACATCCTCCTGAACCTGGATCAAAAGGTACCACACCCCAAAAGCCAGAACCCTAGATCACTCAGATCTAAGGGGTAGACAGAAAGAAGGTCCCAGGACCCATCCCCCCCAACCCAGAGTGCTGAGCCCAAGGCAGCAGCGGGAACCTCAGGGCTCTGAGGACTCACCTTGAAAGCAACCCGAGCCAGTCTCCGGGGTACCCAACATAGACGGCAGGGAAACATAGAGAGAAGGGGGAAGCCTGTAGCCCCCTGGCTGTGTTCTTCCATCTGAGTCTCAAGGGAGGTCCCAGCTTTAGGGCATCAGCTGAACCCAATCCCATCAGGAGCCCTCAGAGCTCCTGAAAGGACAGAAAACTCAGGGCTGGCAAAGGGGTTGCTCCGAAGAGCTCACCTTGAAAGTAACCCGGGCCAGTTTCTGGGCACCCAACACAGAAGGTGGAGGAGGAGGTTGCTGCTTTTCTTTTTCTTCTTTTTTTGGCTTGGGGATCATTTGGCCCACACCACCTGAGCCTAATCCCATCAGGAGCCATCAGAGTCCAGGCAAGCCACGACCCCTCCCCCCTTAGAGAGCTGGGTCTTCTGAAAAAACAGAAACCTAGAGGCGAAGTCAAGATGGCAGCCTAGAAGGATCATAGACCTGGCAGCCTGGCCAGAGCTTTAGAGATCCTCCATATCTGCTCCAGCCGTCCAGGAAGTTTAAAACTCAGAGTAAACCCAGCCCAACTAAACTGAACTCAATCCCATCAAAAGTCTCCAAAACACAGGGAAGCCCAGGCTCCCCATCCATCCTCATTGACTGCTGGACTTTAAGCCAATAAAAAGCCTCCAACCCCCAACAACCCTCCCTCAGAGATTACACCAAGAGATCCTCTGTTAAAGCTCCAAGAGGGGAGACTGATAGATGTCCCTAAAAAACAAAAAAAAAAATGAGAGGAACAAGAGCACAGACAAATACAGGGAGGAAAGAAGGGGTGAATTTGAACAAACAACAGAAACAGAAGAAATAAACTACAATAGACAGCTACTACTCACCAAATGGAACAGAGGGGGAGAGATCATCAAACGATAAACCAGAAATTCCAGCGAATTGGATACAGGCTGTGGAAGAACTCAAAACACAACTAAGAGAGGCTGAAGACAATTGGGAAAAGAACTTAAAAATTAAGATAAGTCATCTGGAAACAGAGGCACTTGAACTAAAACAAGAAAATAGTGTCCTGAAAGCCAAAATCATCCAGCTGTAAAATGAGGCAAAGGAGATGAAAGACAAGATAAAGAGGATGAAAGACGATCTTCAAAGAAACTCAGACCAGAAGGAAAAAGATGACCAAAAAGCCAAAGATGAAATCCAATCTTTAAGAACCAGAGTAAAACAACTAGAATCAAGTGACCTCACAAGACAGCAGGACACTATAAGACAAAACAAAAAGAATGAAAAAATTGAGGAAAATGTGAAGCATCTCATTCACAAAACAGACGATTTAGAAAATCGTTCAAGAAGAGACAATTTAAGAATAATTGGACTACCAGGAGGCCACGACAAAAGAAAAAGCCTGGACATAATACTAGAGGAAATTATCCAGGAAAACTGTCCCGAAATCCTAGAACAAGAGGGGAAAGTGGAGATTGAATGAATCCACAGATCACCCCCTGTTTTTAATCCCCAACTGACAACACCAAGAAATGTTATAGCCAAATTCAAAAACAATCAGATAAAAGAACAGGTATTACAAGCTGCCAAGAAGAAACCATTCAGATACCATGGAAACATGGTGAGGATAACACAGGATCTGTCTGCATCCACACTGAAGGACCGAAAGGCATAGAATATGATATTCCGGAAAGCAAGGGAACTAGGCCTACAGCCAAGAATAAAATACCCATCAAAACTGACTATATTCTTACAGGGGAAAGTATGGTCATTTAACACAACAGAAGAGTTCCAAGCATTCATAAATAAAAGACCAGACCTGAACAGAAAATTCGAAGTCCAACCACAGAACTCAAGAGAATCATCAAAAGGTAATTAAAAAAAGGGGGGGAAACAACAACAACAAAAAAGTTTTTTTTTTAAGAGACTCAATAAGTTAAAATGATATGTATCCCTATAAGAAAAGAGGTCATTGGCAATTCTTAAAAACTGTTGCTATCACCTAAGCAGCTAGAAGAACTACACTCAGAGGGAACAGTGACAAACTGTATAGGATGAAAGGACAAGACATAAATAGGTATATAGATATATGCATGCATAAATACATATACATGTGTATATATATATACATGACTAAAGCTAAAAAAGAAAAGAGGTTATGACTAAAAGAAATGGGAAAAGAAACAAATGGGGGTAAATTTATATGTCACAAAGAAGCTCATGGCGGGAGGGGGCAGAACATCGATACACTGGAAGGGTAAAGAGGTTGGAAATAGGAAATACTCAACTCTTACGTACTTTGAAACTGACGCAAAGAGGGAAGAACAATCCAATCCATTGGGGAAGAGAATAGATTTGCGCCCTATAGGGGAGTAGAAGGGTAAAAAACAGACAGGTGGGGAGGGAAGCAGTACAAGGGAGAGAGAGGGTGGGTGGGGAATTTTTAAAAAGGCTACAGGGGAAAATAAGGGAGGGAATAAGAAGGGAGGGGGGTAGAAAGGGAAATACAAGGGGGACAGATTTAAAGTAAATCACTGGACTAAAAGGTAGAGCTGAAGAAGAAAGGTTAGAATTAGGGAAGGATATCAAAATGCCAGGGAGTCCACAAGTGACAGTCATAACATTGAACGTGAATGGGATGAACTCACCCATAAAACGTAGACGAATATAAGAATGGATTAGAATCCAAAACCCTACCATATGTTGTCTCCAAGAAACACACATGAGGCGGGTAGACACCCACAATGTCAGAATTAAAGGATGAAGTAAGACCTTCTGGGCCTCAACTGACAGAAAGAAGGCAGGAGTGGCAATCATGATATCTGATAAAGCCAAAGCAAAAATAGACCTGATCAAAAGGGATAGGGAAGGTTAATTACACTGTGGTATAATCGAACATAATGGACTTCTCCATTAGTGGCAGTGTAATGTCCCTGAACAATCTTCAGGGATCTAGGAGAAAAAACACTATCCATAAGCAGAGGACAAACTGAGGGAGTAGAAACACCGAGGAAAAGCAACTGCCTGACTACAATGGCTGAGGGGACATGACAGAGGAGAGACTCTAAATGAACACTCAAATGCAAATGCTAACAACATGGCAATGGGTTCGAATCAAGAACACATGTGATACCCAGTGGAATCACGAGTCGGCTATGGGGGAGGGGGAGGGAGGAAAAGAAAATGATCTTTGTCTTTAATGAATAAGGCATGGAAATGATCAAATAAAATACTATTAAAAAATAAAAAAGAAAATGGAAAAAAAAGAAAAAAGAAAAGACCAAAAAAAAAAAAAGAAAGATGAGAGAGGAGTTCTTATCACATTTATCCACAGTGTGCCCCTGGGCAAGTTGTTTAACCTGTCTCAGCCTCAATTTCCTCATCTGTACAATAGATAGAATACTCAATTCCACCTCAAGGAGCTGTTGTAAGGATTACATGATATAACATATATAAGACACTTTGAAAATCCTCAAGAAGTTATTAATGTAAAATATTTTAAGTAATATTTTAAAAATAACTTATATTATTATATAATTGTAATAAAATCTATCATTGTTAGCATTATTCAAGCCACAGCTTTTTGATGTCTTTTCATCTATTGGGTGGTTTAAAAGAGTTACTGAGAGAAACCCCTTTGGCCTCTGGAAGGCATCACTTCATTTTCTGTTTTCTGGGAAGTGTCACTGGTGTAGGCATGTCGTTACATCAATTCTCCCATATGATGAGGGCACAACTGGAGAGGAGGATGAAGAGTAATTTGTTATGTCAGCATTCCTCTTCCCCAGGTGTCAAGCTACTGATAGGGGGAGAGGCAGGATGCCAGAAATAATGGATGGAGAGTCAACCTTTATATTTGGCAGATTGGGACTCAAGTCCTTCCTGTGACCTATGTTTGACCTTGGACAAGTAAGTAAATCTCTTTAGTACCCCAAACAACTCTTTCTAATAATATAAAATAAGGATGAATTGCAGATCTCCTCTGGTGAAAGTTTTCATTGTAGATGTTTTCTCCACTGATGGAACAACTCCTTTTCCTCCAAGTGTGCTAGGCCCTGGGGATACATGGGCAAAAATGGTATGATCCTGTTCTCAAAGAGCTTGCATTCTACCAATGTGCCTATCTTGTGCTGTCAGAGCTTAAAAATAATTTTAGTGTAAGTTTTCCAACAAGGTCTGTTTCTGAGATGAGAAAGGCACTCAGATACTACCCAAAACACATTTTTTCAACATTTGCTTTGAGAGTTCATTCATCACCCCACTATTACCCACAAGGATAAGTCTAATAACTCCATAAATATCATGAAAATTTTAAACAGCTTTGTTCATAATGAAGTTCTGCAAAAGGTCTAGTGATTTTATCAAAGATTGCTATGGAATAACATAGAAATAGGTATAAGTGATGACATTTGTATAACCCAATGGAAGTGCTTATTGGATCTAGGAGTGGGGAGGGGAGAGGTGAGGGAAAGAAAAGGAAACATATAAACATGGAAAAATATTTTAAAATCAAAGAATGCTATGGTTCTTTACTGTTCACTTGTTACCTGACTTCATCGTAACTGACCCAGACTGCCCAACCAAACACAAGCTATACCTAAGTGCTTAATGTCTCAAAACACAGTTAACCTGAGTCCAACTACTGGTTGAGGTTTATTGGAATGACAGCCACTCTACTGTAGTAGAGGGAGTAAGAGTATATTTCAAATAGCAAAGAGTTAAGATAGAATTATTATTAATAAGGTAAGTATCATGGAAAAATGCAAGTTGCATTTTTTGCTAATAAAAGGGGGGATTGTGATAGAGACATGAAGAGAGAGAGGTTTTGCAGGACTTGAGGGCCAAGATGCAAGGACCAAGGCTGGAAACCTAGCTGTCAATAGAAAGAAGGTTCCAACGGAATGTTCCCAGGAATGGCAGTTGGGGGTTTGCTGGCCACACTGAGAAGAGAAACTAGGCTTTCAGACTTTGTCTTTGTCTCTCTGACTCTGGGTAGTTGAAGCTGATAAGAAAAAGAAACTTGGCTTTTGAGTTGGTGGTCTATTTGAGAGCTGAACTGTCCAGGAGAAACTGAGAGACTTGGAACTATTTACTACACTACCCTGATCTAACCATTTTTGGTGTGTTGTATTCATTTCATGTAGGCACATTTTAGGAAGGCCACTGACAAGCTGGAGGACATCCATCCTAGGGGAACCATACATGGTGTGGGCTAGGACCATGCCATACACAAAGCAATTAATGGAACTGGAAATTAAAAAAAAAAAATTTCCTAGAGAAAAGAAGACCTAAAGAAGAAATTATGATAATTATATTTAAATATTTGAAGGATTGTCTTGTGGAAATACTGACTTCATTCTACTTGAGCCCTATAGAATCTTGCTATAGCTTGCTATAATTATGAGTAGAGAGGTAAATTTCAACAAGGAAACCCTTTCCAACAACAACTACAGTAAGTCATCTTGGTAGGTAGTGAGAGGAGACTAGAGATCCTGAAGCAGAGGCTAGATGACCATTTAAGAATTCTGTAATGGGGCAGCTAGATGGCTTAATGGATGGAAAGCCAGGCCAAAAGATGAGAAGACCAGGGTTCAAGTCTAATACTTCCTATCTGAGTGACCCTGGGCAAGTTACTTAATGCCCATTGACTAGCTATTACCACTCTTATGCCTTGGAACCAATACATAGTATTGATTCTAAGACAGGAGGTAAGGTGATTTTTAAAAAAAATTATATAGTAATAATTTCTCTTTTTTTACATTTTTAATTGAAAAAATTGTATTTAATTAATTAGTTTAGAATAGTTTTTTTCCCTGATTACATGATTCATGTTCTTTCACTCCCCTCCTCCCCACCCCCGCCATAGCCAGTGAGCAATTCCACTGTGTTTTACTTGTGTTATTGATTAAGACCCATTTCCATATTATTGATATTTGCACTAGGGTGATCATTTAAAGTCTATATCCCCAATCATATCCCCATTGAACCATATGATCAAGCAGTTGTTTTTCTTCTGATTTTCTATTCAGTGGGTATTTTTGATAAGGGATGGGTTGGAAAAAGAAGCATCAAGAGCACCTTCTACTGCTAAGAATCTGTGATTCTGAATCAGAAACCCTCAGTCAGTACTAGTTGGCTCACTGAGTTGCATCAATTCCTTCAGTTAGGAATTTAATCATTTCTGAACAATTTCTCTTTCTTGGTCCTGGTTAAATGCAGTGTTATGCCTCTGTCAGAGACTCAACATTGGTCTTTAGCAGGAAGGTTGATGTTGTTTATATTCTGGCCATCCTGTGTGTTCAGGAAACCATTGATCAGAGTTTCCCTTCACTTTGTGACATTCATTCATATTTCCCCTTGATTTCTTCAGGCTCCAGATACATATTTCATAGGGACCTTGTGCAGTTGGTAGAGTGGGTGGTTGTTTACAGCTTTAAGAGTCAATTTGTTTAGGGGCAAGACTGACAGATCTGATTAGAGTTGATTGGAAGAGTACATTTCCAACCCGTGTCTAGGTCCCTAGACACTGGCTGTAGAAAACAAGTGAAAGAATCATAGATCCAGGACTGGAAAGAACGTTAGTGGCCATCTTTTTACAGATGAGTATGCTGAGGTCTGTGGAGGTGATTTGGCTTATCCAACATCACATATGAGATCATGGCATCATAAATTTAAGGCTTGGAGGGACATTAGAGTCTAACTAGTTTGACCCCTTATTTTACAAGGGAGGAAACTGAATTACAGAGAATTTTAGCGACTTTTCTATAAGTCCACGTACAGGATTTGAACCCAAATTTCTCTCCATGATACACTGAGCTCAGTAAAATCAAGATATAATTATGAGTGGAGACATAAATTTCAATGAAATGTAAGGAAACTCTTCCCAACAATCAGAATTAATGTAGAGTGGGTTATCTTGGTAGGTAGTGAGCTGGTCATCACTTGATGTACTCAAGAAAGGGTTAGGGGACTTCGGGGTAAGCATGGTGGCCAGCTAAACGCGGCTTACTCACTCTCCCTGACACACACCGATATACACCAATAAGGATCACCCCAAAAGACCTTAAGAATCTATATCAGAGAAGCTGTAGAGTGGGGAGCAACAGTAAAAGTGCGTGAGATCGAGGCTTTAACAGCATTAAAGAGGGGGTAAGGGCTTCCTCACAAATTCAAGTGGATCCACCCTCCCCCACCCCCACCTATGGGGCCAGAGCCAGAGCCAACACACACCGAGAGGAACAAGCAAGGGGCACCTCTAAAGTGAGGAGAGGGCACTCCTGCACCCTTGATAGCTGACTAGGACAGCAGGGGGACCCTGAGGGCAGCTAGGCAAAAAACCTCAAGACATGAGAGAGTAGGGACTTCAGGTGCCCAGAGCCAGCACACCCGACAGAGCCAGAGAGTGAGACAGGAGCCCCTCTGATACAAACAGGGAGCATTTTGGGGGGGTCATGGGGAATTGACCAGCTCTGCTGAGGAACCACCCCTCAAAGTAGCTAAACTGGAAAATCCAACCATTCGGGAGGGCAATTTCAATTCATGCCCAAAGGGCGATAAAAGACTGTCTGCCCTTTGATCCAGGCATAGCACTGCTGGGTTTGTAACCCAAAGAGACAATAAGTAAAAAGACCTGTACAAGATTATTCATAGCTGCCCTCTTTGTAGAGGTCAAAAATTAGAAAATGAGGGGATGCCCTTCAATTGGGGAATGGCTGATTTGGTATATGTTGGTGATGGAATACTATTGTGCTAAAAGGAATAATAAAGTGGAGGAATTCCATGGAGACTGGAACAACCTCCAGGAAGTGATACAGAGCGAGAGGAGCAGAACCAGGAGAACATTGTACACAGAGACTGATAAACTGTGGTACAATCAAACGTAATAGACTTCTCCATTAGTGTCAATGTAATGTCCCTAAACATTCTGCAGGGATCAAGGAGAAAAAATACTATCCACAAGCAGAGGACAAACTGTGGGAATAAAAATGAGGAAAAGCAACTGCTTGACTACAGGGGTTGAGGGGACATGATTGAGGAGAGACTCTAAATGAACACTCTGATGCAAATACCAACAACTTGGAAATGCCTTTGAATCAAGGACACATTTGATACCCAGTGGAATCACGTGTCAGCTAGGGGAGGGGTTTGGGGGGGGGGAAGAAAATGACCTTTGTTTTCAATGAATAATGTTTGAAAGTGACCAAATAAAATTAAAATAAAAATAAAAATAAAAAAAGAAAGGGTTATATGACCCTTTTCATAATACATTGCTTCTATCACACACCATAAGAAAATTCACTAAAGCATCATTATTTCATAAAACCTCACTTATTTCTTGCCTCTGGTGCATACTGATTGGATTTAGAGTTAGGAAACTTGGTTTTGAATACTGACTCTGTTACCTGGTAGCTATGTGACCCTAGAGAAATCTCTAAACTATTCTGAGCCAATTCTCCTCATCTGTGAAATGTGGTTTGCACTGGATAACTATAAGGTTTCTCCCTTACTCTGAATCCTATGATCCTTTGCTCAGTAGTTATTCAGGTTGAACAATTTGGAGCCCACTTTGAGGCATTTGCAAAAGAGTGAATGATTTAAAGTCAATTCCTAAATAGGAGGAAAAACTACCTTTAGGGTCAAGACACTTACAGGAAACCTGAAAAGCCATCTGGATACTAGGAATAGAGCTATGTCATCTCATCTGTCTTTATCTAAATCTTTAATTTGTGGTAAACATGGAGAGTGTTGTATGGATTTGGCAATAGAGTCTAGAGTTCTGACTGGAACACCAGTTCTCCTTTTTCATCATCCTGGCACAAGCTCAATGCACTATCTTAGATTAACTGCATGGCCAATGGGAATAATCCTTTCCCTCAAGCAGACTGGGAGAAATTCCCAGGATATCATAAAACTAGGTAGAATGTTATGATATTTGATCTACTGCTAGTTTCTCTCTCTCTCATCTACAAAAGTATGAGAAGTGTTGAAAACTATATCATTTGATTCTTCCAAATGAATAATTATATTTAAGATATGTTAGTATGTGAAATTCAAAAAATAATTTAAGCATCACCCAAAGGCCAATGCAGAGGTGTATGGTGGGTGTGAGTGGGCTGCCACACATTGCTAATGGAGAATCAAATGAGAGAAGTGTTGTAAAGGATATTATCAAAAGGATGTCTGATTTGAAAAGATGATGGACCAGTACTCAGGAGCAATATATAACTCCATACAAAATACCAAGAAATCTAAAGAAAGCTCCACTGAATATTGGGTAGAACCTTGTAAAGGATAGATAGAAATGTACACAAAGGTCATATAGGAAGTATAGGCAGTCTTCCCCTTGAAAAGAGTTGGCACATGAATGACATCATAATCCATCAAAGTACTAAAATAGATTATCTCAAAGGAACTTTTTTAAAAGTATCAGCTATGGAAGCAGCATGGAGTAATGAGAACGGCACAAGATTTTCAGCAAGAATTCCAAGATCCAACCCTTACTTCTCTAATTTATGAGCTAGCTAAGATTTGGTGGGAAGGACCTCAGTTTTCTCAACTTGTAAAATGAAGGGGTTGGACTAGATGTCCTTTAAGATTCTGTAGAACTCTGGATCTATGTTTCTATGAAATGATAAATGATCAGACAACTTAGCCAGGAGCATTATTAATGAGGATTAGTAAAAAATAAATTACAAGACTAGGGGCAGCTGGGTGGTTCAATGGCTCAAGGAGCCAGACTTTGAGACAGAAGGTTCTAGATTCACATCTGGCCTCAGACACTGAAGATTTAGCAATGGGCTCTTTCAAGCCTATAGGAGCTTACTCTAGCACATTTTCATTAAATTCCTCTAGAATACCTCTATCCTTTCCATTATAGCTTCCAATTTTATTAATCAATTGAAATTCTCTCTAAGATTAGCAATGACTTCTTAACTGATGAATTCAATGGTCCTTTATGAGTCTTTCACCTCTCAGTAGCTTTTGACACCTTTAACGACTCCCTCCTTCCATATATTTTTTCTTCCTCATATCCAGCTGGATCTATCCTAAAACCTGCTCACTCTGGGCACATGAACTCCTGAGCTTTCTTCCTGGACTCTCTTCTTTTCTCTTTGTAACATGCTTTCTTTTAGTGAAATCAGCTCCCAAGGGTTCAGCTACCATTTTAGATTTCTATGCAGGTGACTTCTGGATCTACTATCCAGTTTTTGTGGTCTCTTAAGTCTTAATTCTCCATCACCAACAGCTTGCTATATATTTCCAACTGGCTATTGCATAGATATCTTGGAATTAACATTTCCTAAACATAACTCATCATCTAACTCCCTACCCAACCCCATTCCCTCCAGAACATTATTTTTTTCTAAATTTCCTGTTTCCATTGAGTTCCCCACCATCCTTCCAAATACTCAATTTGACAACCTTAGAGCCATTCTCATCTTCTCACTCTCATTCACCTATCTTATATCCATTCAGTTAACAAGTACTGTTTTCTTTCTTTCTACAATTTCTATCAAATCTATTTTCTCCACACTCATACAATCACTACCCTCATCCAGGCCTTCTTGACCTAAAATACAGTAATAGCCTCCTATGTGGTGTCCCTGACTCTGGTTTCTCCTCTTCTCACATCCACTTTCCACACAGCTACCAAATAGTTATTCATAAAACGTAAATTTGGCCATATGACTGCCTGTTCTGGATGTTTCAGTAGCTCCCTATTGCCTGTAGAATAACATGCAAAGCCCTGGTTGGCAAATACATCCCTTCACAATCTAGCTCCAATCTCTTTTCAGACTGATCTCAAAATATTCTCTCATGATTCACATTCAAGTCAATTTGCTTGGTATTACATGCTATTAGCCATGAATGAAATTAAATGCCCTGTCTCTGTGCTTTTATACTGTCTCTTTCCAAAGCCTGGAAAGTTTTCCATCCTCCTTATTGCCCTACATCCCAGAATACCAAGCTACTTTCAAAGCTTAGCTCAGGGACCACATCCTACAGGGGGTCTTGGCTGAGTTCCTTAGTTGTGAGTGTCTTCTCTCTCCTAAATATATTTTTTGGATGGCAGCTGGGTAGTTCAGTGGTTTGAGAATCAGGCCTAGAGATGAGAGGACCTGGGTTCAAATTGGGCCTCAGACATTTCCTAGCTGGGTGATTCTGGGCAAGTGACTTAACCCTCATTGCCTAGCCCTTACCACTCTTCTGCCTTGGAGCCAATACACAGTATTGACTCCAAGACGGAAGGTGAGGGTTTAAAAAAATTTTTTAAATAAATGAATATGTTGTTTTCCCTGTATATACTTTACTTATTCTTATCCATGTGCACTTTATTTTTCCTAGTAGAATGTTAGCTACTTCAGGGCAAGAATAATTTTATTTTTAAGTTCCTATATCTCTAGTACTCATCACAGTGTAGTAAAGGTTTGTTTTATTTAGTTAAGTTGAATTTAAATCTTTATTTCAAACCTCCTAGATTGATGGTTCATACTAAAGTTTTCAACCCTTTATCATAACTGTGGAGAACCAGAATCACCACTATGCCAAGATGAGCCATCATGGAAGATCTATCCTAGTACCACAAATAGTACCAGCACCAGCACCAGCACCAGCACCACTACTATTGCTGCTACTGGTACTACTGGTACTACTACTACTACCACCACCACCACCACCACTACTACCACTACCACTGCTGCTGCTGCTGCTATTGCTGTTGCTGCATCTACTGCTACAGCTACTACTACTACTACTACTACTACTAGTAATAATAATAATAATGACACTATTATAATGCATGAGATGGAATATAGCTTAATGACTAGATAGGTATCCTGAGAGCTAGGAAGACTTAGCTAAGTTCAAATCCCTCTGGTACATACTGACTGTTTGATATGAAGAAATGAATATCAGACTGGATATATAATGTCAGTCTAAGAGGTTGGTACTGAAGTATTTGATGGTTCTACCTCAGTTTCTCAACCTACAGAAAGATTCAAAGTATGAACCTCCCTGCCCTGGGCCAGTGCACACCACTATCTTAGAGAGCAAGAGTTTATAAAAATCAAGATTTATTAGTATAAAAATTGATTCAAAGCTATTAGATCAGGAAATCCCTAATCTAGAGTTTATCTAGTTAAGTTTTTCCCAAAACCTATGCAGTCCTCAAGGACTAGCCTTCTGATATTGCAAGGGCTAACCCTAAATCCCTCCTTATCACCTTACTGATAAAAAACACTTGTCTAACTGCCCCGTCACTAAAATCTTTTTTCTTAAAATTATATATCCTCACCTCTGCTCAGAGTGACCTGGTCAACCCAAAGATGTCAGGGTCTACAGACTGGCTAGGCAGTGAGGTGAAACCTCAAAATGACAGCACAGCAAAAGTCTCGATCCTCCTACTCCCTCTTCCTTGAAGTATTCCTACTCACAGTTGATGATATCTGTAGTAAGGAAGCAGGAAATCTTTGGAGGTAGCCAGGATCCCTTCCAGACCAGAGATGACCCAAGAATGATTCACAAAGTCCTCAAACCCAGCTCTAGGACTTTGCTGTCACTAGGAGAACTTTCCTAACAATCTCTCCAAAATATTGCCAGTGGGAACAAAACCAGGTTCAAATCTCTTCAGCTCAGATGAGACCCGCAGAGAAAAACCAAAAGCAGCCTGGACCTGGTCAATAACCAAATCCAACTGACTTCGAGTACCCTGAGTGTTCTCAACTGTCCAATTCTACTACTATAGATCCTAGGCATGATATCTACTCTTTCAGTGGCCCAAAGCAATTTTTAAAAGAATATAAGTTAGGACAGCCAAGGTGGCTCAGTAGATAGAGAGCCAGGCCTGGATATGGGAGGTCCTGGGTTCATATTTGTCCTTGGACACTTCCTAGCTGTATGACCTGGGCAAGTCACTGAATCCTGATTGCCTAACCCTTACTGCTCTTCTGCCATGGAAAAATACTCAATACTGATCCTAAGACAGAAGGTAAGGTTGTTGGGGTTTTGTTTTTTTTTTTTTTAAAGAATATAAGTTGCAAAGAAGACTGACTAGCATTGGTAGGAGTTTCCTAGGAAATTCTCCAGAGCAGTTACATTATAGGTCCAATCCCCATGTAGAACACACATTTACATAGGCAGTTAAGGTTACAAAATACTTCAGCTTCATTATCTTATTTTAATCCTCACTTAAACATGTGATCTACAGCAATGCTAAGATTCAAGATGACTTTGAAGGTTTCATGACAAAAAAAAAACACTATCCACCGCCATGAAAGTAACTGCTCGAGTCTGAATGCATTTGGAAGCAGACCATTTTTCAATGTATTTTTTCATGAATTTTTTCTTGTATGTGTGATATGTCTTCTTTCACAATGTGATGAATATGGAAATGTGTACTGTATGATAGCACATGTATAAGGTATATCAGACTACCTGTCATCTCAGCGAAGGAGGAGGAGGAGAGAGAATGAGGGGGAGAATTCAGATCTCAAATTGTCAGAAGATAAATGTGAAACATTGTTTCCACATGTAATTGAGGGAAAATATTACTAAGGAAGAAATAAACCTTTGATCTAGAAGATAACTCCCATTTTTCAGATGAGAACTCTGAGGATCAGAGAGGTGAAGTGACAATAACAGTCCCATATCTAAGAAATGGCAGAACCAAGCCTTTAGCCCAGATCTCCTGAAACTGTCTACATTTTGTTTCTTCCATTTACCCTTTTCCAGTCATTGTGCTTAGACCAAGTTGAAGATGATGAGAGTGACAACGGGTTTCAGATTAATCTTGTGGATATCATCATTTATAGTCCAGAGACCTGAGTTGACATGCTGGCTAGAACACTTATGAATTATGTGACACCATAAGTCATTCCAACTAAGCCTCTATTTCTTCATTTGTAAAGTTGTGTGAGAGAAGTGAGGAGGACTATAATGTTTGCACTGCCTACCTCCCAAGGATGTTGGAAGGGCCATTCGTTCTAACTGACATAGACATGTAAGTTTATCACTATTACATCAGGAGGGTATTAAGGAGCTGTCCCTCTGCTGGAAGTTGTTCTCATCCAGGCTTCAGAGTAATGTAGCTTGTCAGTAGCATAGGGGACACATGACAACTGATGCGATTTTTTGCTACTTTGGACAGTATTTGGTCTTTTTTATCTGTATTTCCATCTCTTCTGCCTGGGCTATTTGTTCCAGTTGGGATAATTAGGTGCCCAGAATTTTGAAGATTTGGTTCTGATAGAAACTGTCTGGGTTTATCTGTAGCAGGATATCTGACATTTGACAGCAACTACTATTGGAAATAGCTTGAAGTTGTGATCCAAAAATAACACCCACCACTGGCCAACTCTACTGCCTGAAATTCCACCATGAGAGGAATACATGAATGTATAGAATCATCTAATTTGAAGAATCAGAATAAGTTTTAGAGAGCACCCTCTTTCTGGTTATTTACTTCCTTGAGAAAATCTATTGCCTCCCACATTAGCATGTAAGTTCCCTTGAGGTCAGCTGGTTTGGCTTTTGCTTTTTCTCCCCGGGGACTAGTATGGTGTCAGATCAAGAACAAAGTAAAGTCTTGATAAATATAAATGCTTTTAAATTTGATTAATTTATTGATTGAGCCTCCTTTTCTGATCTTCAAAACTCGTGTATGTGGTGGGAAAAAATTATGATGAAGAGATATAAGGCATGAATATTATAATAGGCTTACCTAATTACCAAATAACCTGCTATAATACTATATATAATATGCATACATACAAAAATTAAAATGATATATATATCTTTTGTAGTGCCACCTATAAGGCTCATAGAAGTTAAGTGACTTACCCAAGGTCACATAGATTATAACTAAAAGAGGAAAACTTTGAAGAGGCAGTGTTTCATAGTGGACTACTTATTCATAGTAGACTAAATAATATTGGACGTGGAACCAGGAGAGACTTGGGTTAAAATTATGCCTCTTAATTCTTGTTAGCCCCATGAATTTGATAATTTCCCTTAATCACAGTTTATCATTGGTTAAATGGGCTTAATAATACCTGTAGTATCTATTTCACAGGATTAAAGTGGGGCTCAAATGAAATCATTTCTATAAAGTGACTTGTAAACCTCAAAGTGATGAATAAAAACCAGTGCATTTTTAGCCAAAGCAAGGTGGTACAGTGGCTCTGTATTTAGAAGGTTTCAGTTCAAATCCTCTACCTTGAGGAAGGATTTCCTATGTGACACTGGGAGAGTCAGTTCTTCTCCCTGAGCCTCAGTTTCCTCATCTGTAAAATAAGGGAGTTTAACCAGCAGCCTCCGAAGTCCTGTTCAAGTTCAGAGGTGTGTAAATGTGGTTACTTTTGTTATCTGTAAAATGGAATAGTAGCTATACTGTGAAAAATTACCTAAATATAGGCAAGGACTTCTCAACAAATAGAATCTTTTAAAAATTAAATAGACTGTCTTAAAGGATAGTGAGCTCTCTGTCATATACAAATAGAAATATACAAATATAGAAATAGAAATGGCCATATACAAATAGAAAGCTGGTTCTATGATCATTTGAAGGGGCTTATACATTGGGTAGGATGTTAGACTAAATGACTTCAGAGCTCTTTTGCCAAAACAGAACTGTTCGATTTGGGACTCTTTGCTTTACTTGCCTTATAGGGTACATGGGAGATTTAACTTAAATAATGTATGCCAAAATGCCTTGAAAAACAAAAAGAGCTTTAAAAACATAGAGGGCCATTATTTTTCCCTCAGGCAGATACTCAGTCACCCCAATGAGCCAGTGTGATTTCTGTCCCCTAGATCTTTCCCTGAACATTGTTCTGAAGGAATTTGGCCCCTATCCTGGCAGCTGGAGATAGAGAAGCCCGAGGTCTACTCCCCAGAGAAATAAGGGAGAATGGGAACCTCCCTCTTCAAATGTTTCCTTTCCCCAAGACCCTTCACTCCACAACATCCAAACTGCATTCCATTATGAGAATATTAGAATGAGAAAATCTCTCAATCTTAATTTCATTTCTGATGAAATTTGCAAATGTTTGCTGTACAAAACAAAAGTATACCCTATAGTGCCAGGGTGGATAGTATGTGGTTCCCAAGAAAAGGAAGCAGGAACCATGGATTATTCATGTCTCTCTGCTTTTGGACATTGTTTAACTGCCCAAGGTCTCTGAAATAAATATAAGCAAGTCCTTCTGGGCCTGAGGACTGGAGCTTATCTTCAAGGAAGCAGTTAAAGTGCTCTCTCTTTTAAGCAACTCATTGAGGGAGGGGTGTGAGGAGAGGAAGCAAGGGAGAGATTGAAAAGATGGAAGCAGAAAGCAAGAGAATGGATAAGGAGGACAAGTGAAAAAATACAGAAGAGAGGAGGAAGAGAAAATGCGAGAGAAGAGAGGAAAAGAAGAGAGCAAAGAATATCAGGAGAGCTCTGATGAGCCCTGAATACTGTGTTTGCAACCCCTTCCTTCAGATCCCTCCCAAAAGAAGGGCATAATGGCAGAAGATTTGTGACAAATCAAAGTATTGCTTCTCTGTCCATGAATCTGAAGCAGGAAAGCAAAGGGTGAATAATAGGGCTAAAAGACAATGTGTTAAGCATCGAGTGTCCTGCATGAGCACTATTATGGGAAAGAAGGAAGCTTTGGTAGAAAGTGTATATCTGGAAAGTTTGGAGCCCTTACTTGACCTATTTCTGTATATAATTCTGTTTCATGAGGTTTGTGGATATATAGGAAGGCTCAGGACACAGAGGATACTGTATCATCCTATCTTAAAGGACTGGTCAAATTCATGTCCTCATCTTAGTGATCCTCCTCCTCCTCCTTCTTCTTCTTCTATACTATATATGCCAAAACCCACCAAGAGCTGCAAGCACATCAAAACACCACCTAGAGCTCCCCATGCTGCTGAGAGAGGGAGCGAGAGCCCGAAAGAGTGGAAGTGACACAAAATATATAGTCTGTTGTTTACATCACTTCCTGCATCTCACCTGTACTAACGATAGCTTAAGCTTAACTTAGGACAGCCCAGGGGGTCACTTGTCACTTGCTAGGACATGTAGGTCATAGGCCATCCTCCTCAACACTTAATCCTTAAGTGGGGATATATACATTCCTTGGTTGCTAAATTTCTAAGATTAAGCAAAATGGAGAAAATCTAAAATTCACACTTCATGGTGAAGTAGAAAGTATTAAAGGATGTATATTTGAAACTGGACTCTTCCACATATTGCCTTTATCTCTTTGGACATAACTTTTATGGGTCTCAATTTCTTCATCTAAAATGTGAGATTGGATTATTTTTGCTATGGTTGTTGTTATTGTTGTTGAATCATTTAGTTGTGTCCAACACTTAGTGACTCCATTTGGGGTTTTCTTCGCAAAGATACTGAAGTAGTTTACCATTTCCTTCTCCAGCTCATTTTATAGATGAGGAAATGAGACAATGTTAAGTGACTTGCCTAGGGTCACCCAGCTAGTCACTATCTGAGGCCAGATTTGAACTCAGGATGATGTCTTCCTTACTTCAGGCCAGTCACTCTCTCTACTATGCCCCCTAGATAATTCCTAAGTTTCTTTCCAGCTCTATATTTAGCATCACATTCTATAAAATACCTAATGTCCCTGAGTCTCAATACCTTCATCTACAAAATGAGGAGGATTGAAATAAATGGCATAATGCATAGAGACTTGGAATGAGAGATAGAACTGGCTTCAAAATCTGTCTCCAAAACTTAGCCGCTTTTTCAATGTAGACCAGAGACTTGCCTTCCCCGAGTCCCAGTTTCCTTAACAGTAAAGTAAAAGGTTGAACTAGAGGGCCTAAAGTTCCTTCTAGCGATCTTTGAAGGATTATCTGCTTTTTCTATCTTAGGACAGAAGTCTTTGATTAGCTCATCCACACTGAGAATTTCAACTTTCTTTATGGATGTGAGTAACCTGTTTAACATCTTTGAGCCATTGAAAAGTGTTACCCAAGGTCATACATCTTATGTCATAAACAGGGCCTGAACACAAGTTTTCCTGACTACAGTCAGCCATCTGTCAACTGCATTATGGTGCATCACCTCCTAAAAATTCAGGGTTCTTTAACAAGCACAGTGGGTTGGCTTAAGAACCACTGAATTATGCTTCACTAGAGATCTTCAAAAAAGACTGCATATACCTTCGTTTGGATATGTTGGGATAGAGATTCTTGTTCAGTTGATATTGAATTAGATAGGATCTGAGGCCCTTTCCAGCCCTAAATCTATAATCATGTGATTCTGCGCAATTAACAAATGGAGACAAAATATTGGTACCTGGGGACCTTGAGAGCAGATTCCCTAATTCCTCCAACACTCAGCTTGTTAAGGAGATTTATGGATGCTTCCACATGGCTGATAAACATTTGCTATAGGTTTCTTAACCAATACATCATGAAAAATCAGTCATGGCACGGATTCTAGGCACAGAGTCAGAGTCAACCCTATCTAGTCTCAGAATTGCCCTGGGCCAGGCAGACTCGTGGCTTTATTGACATTGTGTTACTGAGTGCCCAGAATCACTTTTACTTTCCAATATCAGTCATTCTGTTGGCTTAGCAAAGGGAAGATATGTGTAGGAAGGCTCTCCATGAACCCTGATAGCAATCTATTTGTGCCTTAGTAGCTAACTCCTAGAGAGTAAGGGACCTGAAATACCCTAAAGTCACAGATATCAAAAGGGTAAGAGGTAGGATGTGAGGTAAGGATGTAAGGGTAAGAGGCTGAAATTTTTTGGAACTTCCAAGTACAATACTTTAACCAACATTCCATGCTGCCTGGAATGTCCTCTGATTACAAACCTCCAATGAAGAGAGACTCATTGTCTCCAAAGGCAGAGGCTCTTTCCACTTTGGAATACCTACAATTGTTAGGAAGTTACTTTGTTTGCTTCTTGCTTTAAGTCTAAATATGTTTCTTTGTATTTTCTTCCCATTTCTCCTACATCTTCCCCCTGGGGCCAGGAAGAATGAGGCAAATAAACATTTATTTATACATTTTACAACTATCAAGTGTCTCCCAATACTAGCCATGTGATCCTGGACAAGTCATTTAACCCAATTTCCTAGCCCTTACCACTCTTCTGCCCTGGAGCTGGTATTTAGTATCAACTCTAAGACAGTTTTTGTTTTGTTTTGTTTTGTTTTGTTTTGTTTTGTTTTGTTTTGTTTTTTTAACTGTCTTCTGAGTGCTCACTTCTCCAGATTATTTATGTCCATTTCCTGTGATAATGGAAATGTTCCTAGGATAGGAACTTAAGTCTTTTCAACATCCTGCTGGTACTTCCCTGGAGAGTCCAGTTTGTCAATTCTTTCTCTGACTCTGTCTCTGTTAGTCTCTGTCTGTCTCTGTCTCCTTCCCTCTCTCTTTCCATCCCTTCCTTCCTCCCACCCCCGCTACCTGTCTGTCTGTTTCTCTCTCTCCCTCTCCCCACTTCTTATTATACACACACACACACACACACACACCCCAAACAGTTGTAAAAGATTATAGTAAACATGGTGGAACAAAAATCAAAGTTTTGGGAATAAGAATTCACTATTTGGTAAAAAATTGTTGAGAAAACTAGAAAAGCATTCCACCAGAAACTAGATATAGACCAATATCTTACACCATTTATGAAGATAAGATTATGATAGATAAATGAACTAGGCATAAAGGAAATAAGCAAATCAGAATGGGGAACATATTAATTACCTGGTTTATGGATAGGAGAATAATTTATGAATAAATGACAAATAGCATGGTGAGATGTAAAATGGATAATTTTGAATACATTAAATTGAAAAGTTTTTATACAAATAAAGCTAATGTAGCCAAGATTAGAAGGAAATCAGTAAGTTGGGGGGAGAGAAATTTTATAGATAGTTTCTCAGAGAGATCTCATATCTGAAATATGTAGAAAACCTTGTCAAATATGTGAGAATACAAGCCATTCCTCAATGAAAAGTAATCAAAAGGTACAAAGATTTTAGGATAAAGAAATCAAAGCTATAGATAATATATAAAAAAGTTTTAAATCATTATTTATTATAGAAATGCAGATCAAAACTCTGAGGTATTATCTCACACCTATCAAATTGGCTAAAATAATAAAAGGGCAAAATGAAAAATGTTGCAGGGGACGTGGAAAAAAGGGGACACTATTACACTGCTGGTAGAACTGTGAACTGATCCAACCATTTTAGAGAGCAATCTTGAACTGTGCTCAAAGAGTTATAAAACTGTGTATACCTTTTGACCCAGCTAATCAACAATTAGGTCTATTTCCTAATATGATCAGGGAAGAAGGAAAAGATTCTATATGTTCTGAAATATTTATAACAGCTTTTTTTTATGGTGACAAAGGACTGAAAAATGAAGGGCTGCCCATCAATTGGGGAATGGCTAAATAAGTTGTTGAGGAATACTACTACACCATAAGAAGTGACAAACATGTTAATTTTGGGAGAAAAAAAACATGGAAAGACACATGAAATTATGAAAAGTGAAATGAACAGAACCAAGAGAACATTATATACTGCAAAAGAAAGATTATTTGAAGAATTGTTTGTATATGTCTGACTCCAGAGAAAGAACTGATGAATAGAAATAACTAAAACACAGTTTTATATATACATACATCCTTTTGTCAAATGATGGCTCCACTAATGGGGAAAGGAGAAAGAAAAAGCAAGTTAATTGGATATTTTAATAACAAACAAATAAATAAATATTGTTAAAGTAACTCAGTTTTGGTTAATGAGATATTATAAAAATGAGATAGAAAAATTTTAAAATATCAGTTTGTTTCTTGATCTACCACTTCCTACTTGTGTAACTTTGAGCAAGTTACTTAACCTCTATGGACATCATCTGTAAAATGATGGTACTGGTCCATATGACTTCCAATGTCCATTCTCACTCTAAACCTATGCTATATTATGAGACTTCTTTAGAATCATTTCAACACTGACTCTATGTTCCCTTGATCAGCCCAATGGATATCTATAACCTACATCAAACAGTCAGGTAGCATTTGCTAAAAACCTACTGTATGCTGAGAAGTGAACTATGTAATATTTTCCATCACACCAAAAAATGATCTACATCAAAATTTACCATTGTCTTTGCCACTAATGCAGAAGGAAAGATGAAATAGGTCCCACTAATCCTTCAATTGTTTGTTAATGCCTAATTTAGGAGGAGTAAGGGGGAAATCGTTTCTAGCTATCACCTAGCCATCAATTTCTAACTTATAGAGATACTTGGGAGTCATCCATGCTTGCAATGGAAATGATACTAGTAGCAGCTGTCTCCATTTTGGGATATGTAAAAAAATGATCCAGGATCAAAACTAAGAATTCTTTATTTTCCCCTGGAGAAAAGTAAGAAAATGGGATATTTGTTTGTGAGGAGTTACTTGTTGACTTTGGGGGGGAGGAGAGAACAGGGGGAGGAATAATAAATCATGCAACCATGGAAAAATATTCTAAATAAAATCTAAAAAGAAAAGAACATAGGATTATAAAATTATTTCATTATGAATTAGAAGAAACCTCCAAACGCTTTAAGGTAGAGGTGCCTCATTCCTGAGGGAATAAAATAAATCCAAGGAAATAATGAGATTCTATGATGTTGAATGCTATGATGCTGCTCCTAGGGATGTGGGAGAGGTATATTAGAGAAAGGAAGTGTATCACCTATGATGCTCTTAGCACCTTCAGATAAAGCCCTAATTTTCTAATATTTTTTATTGCTTAGGTATAAATGAATGGGAAACATTTATTAAGTACTTCCCATGTGCCAAGCACAGTGTTAAAGATTAGGAATAAACTACAAAATTGATAGTTTCTTCAATACCAACAAACCTGAGAATAAGAGAAAGCTGGAAACTTCAGGATCAGGAGCTTATATTCCAATGGAGGAGATCATACACACATGTATATTAAAATATACATTTATAATAATATATGCACACATAATATATAGCATACATATTATGCATTTATAATATATGCATATCTGTATACAAAGGAGAAGGGTGGTCAAGGAGGAATATGACTGAGTTGACCTTGATATAGAGGGTCATCTGAGGCATTTACCATTTGGAACAAAGGATATCCCTGGGAAAGAGATGAAAGAGTTAATTCCTGTAGAGTTAATTCCTTTAGATTATGATCTTTTATTTAAATAGGAGAACTAACAGTAAAATAACTGAGGGTTTCATGACCATATGTTGGGGAAGTTTGTGTAGTGCTCAAGATAAGGAAAAAGGAGGTGAAAAGAGGACTCAGCTCTGGGACTCTGTCCTTTCTGGAATAAAGAACATGGTTTCTAATGTCAATAGCTATATCATAATGACTTTTAAACTATTCCTAGGCCCTGAGGTTGGATTAAAAGGACAGAAGATTATCATAGAAAAACACATGATTTTTCATCAGAGGCCCTACTTTCTAAAACTTGACTGTCTCCCTGATGAATGACTTGGGGGCAAAGTACTTCATTTCCTTCTTCTATTAGAGAAGTTAACTAAATGATCCTTTTCAGCTCTTGGTTTTTAATCATATAATATTCAATACAAGACCCATTCCAGAGAAGTAATTAACAACTACAACAATTAACATGTTTATAGAGTTTGAACGTTTTCAAACAATTTTTCATATATTATATAATTTGAGCCTCATGACAATTCTTGAAAGTATAAAATGTGTTGTGTTCTCATCTCCATTTTATAGGTGAGGAAAATTAGCCTCAGAGAGGTTAAGTGACTTCACTAGCATCTCAGAACTGACAGAACTGGTGATCAAGAATTAGGAGCAGAAAAGGAAGAGTGAGTGGGATATCAGATCATGCCAGCCAGCTAGGAAGGGATCACCTGGACATTCCCTCCTATTCTTACTTTGCTGGACAAGGTCTTCAGGAGGAGCTGCAGTTTCCACACTTCTCTCATTTTCTGTCTGATGGCATTGCAAAGGCCCTTTTCCCACCTGACTCTGGTGGGAAGGCAAGGCTGGCCTGTCTCTGGGAAGGACTGGCTGCAGGCAGAAGAATTTATGGCTTCATCTAACTTTCTCCAATCTGTAGTTCATCTCTCCTGGATGCCTTTTCCCCATCAGTCATTTCCTCCCTTTTCCCCCACCCCACATTGAGTTCAGATGTGTAAATCCACAGGGTTTATGATTAAACTTCAGGAATCAGACCACCTTCCTGTCCTCTCCTCTCACTCCCTTCTGTACCCCCAGAGTTTCTACAACCTCACAGGCAAAGCTATTAAAATGCTTTAGTCATTCCTCTATCCTGAAAAAGAGTCCTAGCCTGAGGCTCACAAAGAGTGGGCTCAAAGAAATCAAAGGGTCCAAGGAGGTGGGACAGGTGGAAGAGAGGGAGAGCGGATGCTATCTGGAAGAACTATTGACATAGATGTTAGCCAAACCACATACCTGTGAAAGGATGACCTTTAGAATATATCTAGCCCATTGTCAAACAGTCTATTCCTGAACATTTTTAAGCATGAGGAACTTATTTCCTTTCACTTGGGGACAGCAATCATTTCCTTAAATTTTTCATCTTCCTAATATTCCATGTTTCTGCAACTTTTATCCATTTTTTCTATCTCTCCATGATGGTTCAAGCAGAACAAGATTAATTCCTCCTCCATGAGGCACCTCTACCTTAAAGCGTTTGGAGGTTTCTTCTAATTCATAATGAAATAATTTTATAATCCTATGTTCTTTTCTTTTTAGATTTTATTTAGAATATTTTTCCATGGTTGCATGATTTATTATTCCTCCCCCTGTTCTCTCCTCCCCCCCAAAGTCAACAAGTAGTTTCACTGGATTATACATGTATCATTGTTCAAAACCTAGTTCCATGTTATTCATATTTTCAGTAGAGTGATCATTAACATCAAAATCCTAATCAAACCTAGTTGATCATATATTTTTCTAATATATTTCTGGTTCCACAGTTCTTTCTCTGGATGGGGATAGCATTCTTTCTCCTAAATTCCTCTGAATTATCCTGGGTCATTGCATTGTTACTGGTAGAAAAGTCCATTACTTTCTATTGTGCCATGTATCTGTGAACAATGGTCTCCTGGTTCTGCTCCTTTAGCTTTGCATCAATTCCTGAAGATCTTTCCAGTTCACATGGAATCCCTCCCGTTCAATATTCCTTTGAGTATGCCATCACCAATATATACCACAGTTTGTTCAGCCATTTCCCAATCAAAGGGCATCCCTTCATTTTCCAATTTTTGGCCACCACAAAGAGTGCAGCTACGAATATTCTTGTACAAGTCTTTTTCCTTATTATCTCTTTGGGGTACAAGCCCAGCAGTGCTATGGCTGAATCAAAGGGCAGACAGTCTTTTAGTGCCCTTTGGGCATAGTTCCAAATTGCCCTCCAGAATGGTTGAATCAATTTACAACTCCACCAGAAGTGTATTAGTGTCCCAATTTTGCCACATCCCCTCCAACATTTATATGATCCTATGCTTTTAAAAGTGATAGCTACCTATATGAACCTGGACAAGTCAATTAACCCCAGTTGCCTACCCTTTATTGCTCTTCTACCTTGAAACCAATACTTAGTACTTCAAAGACAGATGCTAAGACAGATTCAAAGACAGATGCTAAGGTTTTGCTTTTTTTTTTTTTTTAGGTGGTAGCTTGGAAAGACAAAAGGCTTTGTTTTTTTGTTTATTTACTTTTTTTTTTCAGTTACTGTCTTTCCTTCCATTTATCCTCGTCCCCATGCACCTCAAAGGTCAGAAATGCAATAGCATATATATATATATATATATATATATATATGAAGTCATGTAAAACATATTTCCGCATTAGACGTGTTGTAGAAAGAAGCAATCAAAATAAAGAAAATAAAAAATATGCATCACTCTGAATTCAGAGTTCATCAGTTCTCTCTCTGGAGGTGAATAGCATTTTTTATCACAAGCCTTTTAGAATTGCTATGGATCATTGTATTGATCAGAATAGCTAAGTGTTTCAGAGTTAATTATCATTAAAATATTGCTGTTATTAAGTATAATGTTCTAATTTTTCTCACTGCACTTTACATCAGTTTATGAATCCCTTAGTTTTTCCTGAAACCATCTCTTTCATCATTTCTTTTTTGGGGGCTGCTCTTCCTTTAAAAAAAATTATATACTTAGTAACTACCTCTACCAAAAACCATTTAACTAAACAAATGTATAAAAAAGATTATGGGCAAGACCACAAACTCCACATTGTTTACAATTTGTTTAAATATATATATATATATATATATATACATATATATATATTATATCTGTATGCAAATATCAACATCTGCTTTTGAGTTCCCTTTGGACTGATTTTACTTGGATATTTTTTCCTCTTGATGTTGTGGCTGTTATCTTTTTAATGTAATCATGGTGTGTATTATTCTTATTTTTTCTTCTCTTTTCATCTTTTCATATATTTCCCTTATTTTCTTTATAGATCCACTATTTGTCACTTCAATAACATAATACAATCCATAAACTCAAATATCACAATCTATTCAGCCATTTCTCACATTCATTGCATTTGTGTTATCTTCAGTTATTTTATCATAACAAAGTTTCCATGAATATTTTCATACAAACACAACTTCTTACCTTCTCAATAATGCCCATAGGGTCTACCTTTCTGTTGTATCCTTCCTTAGATGTCCAATTTCCTTTGAAGAATACCTCTCCTATTTACTATGCCTTCCCCCAAATCCTCCTTTATTCTCTCTCCTTGCCCTCCTAGATCCAAATTGACCCACTCTTCCAAAGGTCCTTATCCCTTGCCCCTTACCTTTTATTTCTTATTCTATCCAACTTTCCCAAAATCCTTTACTTATTCCCCAGCTGTGCCCTCCTACTTTTTGATTGTCCCCCTATCTTACACACAGACTTCTTCATATGTATTCCCCTCTAGGTATTTCTCTGGTCTCTCCCTTTTCTTATTCCTTTGTTCTCCTTTCTCTTCTTAGTACCTCCCTTATCCCTCCTGTTTCTCTGTACATTAAGAATATTTTTATGCTTCTACTTGTGTATGTTCTCACTTTATGCCAGGTCTGATGAGAACTGGGTTCTAGCCAGCCCTCCACTCCCTTATCTCTTTCTCTGTGGCAGTTCCTCCACTCATTTCTCATCCCTATGAGAGTCATTCCACCTTGCCTCCTCTAAGTCTATTCCCCACCCTTTCAGCTCATTACATTACATTCCCTCAACCTTGAGTCTTCCATCCATACCCATTCCTTCAATATATCTAGGCAATGGTGCCATTCCCAGGGGCCATAGATGATATTTTTCCCATACCAGAATCAAACAATTTGAACTTTTGGGATGCTTAAAATTAATATTTCATTGTTACCTTTGTATGTTTCTTATATGTCAAATTTTCTGTTGAATTCTGGGTTTTTCTCCAGGAATAATTAAACTCCTCTAGTTTATAATATATTTTCCCCCTTTTATACTTATTCCCATTTTTGCTGGATATGTTATTCTTAGTTATAGGCCCAATTCTTATGCTCTGCAAAATGCTGGAGTATACATTCTATGTTCTTTTAATTTTGTAGCTGCAAAGTCTTGTATGAAGTCTGTATGAAGCTCCATAGTATTTGAATTGTTTTTTTTCTGTTGCTTGTAGCATTTTCTTCTTAACCCAGGGACCGTGGAGCTTAGCAATTATATTCATATGCATTTTCATCTTTCAGTTTCTTTTGAGGGTGTGATTGGTGGATTCTTTCATCCTGAGGTTTCTTCTAAACTCTTCCAAAATCTCTTTTTGAGCTTGTGGCTATTTGTTGTATTTCTTTACTATTTTTGAAGAAGATATTTTTACTTCACTGTCCTCTGAGTTTCAGCCTAGATCTTCTCTGTCCCCATAACATCTATCAAAAATTGGGTTCTTTCTCCTTTGCTTGCTCATTTATGTTTATTTACTTATTATTAAAAATTTATTGGTCAAGTTGATAGACTAAATTATTGGTGTTTTTCTGAAGTCCCAAGGTTCCTATTGTGCTGACATATGTTATCTCAGGTTTCAAAATATTTTTGTGTGATTGTTTATTTTTACTGAATGCTATTTAGTTATTGCAACTTTTATAGCCCAGAATAAGATATACTCCTGGGTCATAGCTCAAGCTCTATTTTGTGACTGATCTCACATACTCCAGCGAGAGCTGGTCGGCAGGTCTGCTACTGCAACCACAAGCAGTCAGTATGCTTCTCCCTATGGCAGCAACCCAGGACTCCACTATCCTGAGAGTGATCACAGTTGATGGGGACCCAGTCTGTCAACAAGCACACTCATTGCAGTGTGTTCATCTTTATATCTCCTCTTCCATGTCCATAGCCCCAGACAAAGCAAATGTCCAGTCCGAGTTTTTTGGGCCTCCAAAAGTCCTTATTGGCAATGTGGCTTGAGTTTCTGCTCTTTGGGTCTGGTACCTGCTGACTCTGAGGTGTCCATTCTTTCTGTCCCTAGCTGGTCAACCCTGGGTCTCCTGAGCTGAGACTGTAGCAAAAAGAGAGCTACTTCTAGGGCCCTCCACCAGGGGATTCAGATTCCAGTGATATGTTTTGTGACTTGGGCTTCAGCTGCTCGGCAAACAAGAAGAGGCTGCTATTCTTGCCTTCCAGGGTGGCTTTGTGGATTCCCTATGTTTGTTCTCTGTCCCCCCTGCCCACCCACCCACCCAGAGCCTATGTAGGTAGACCAGAGAAGTTAAAATCTTTCTCCCTGGTTCTTTACTGTTCAACTACATTCTCAACTCTTATCTGTTTTTGCTGCTTTTAATGTTGATTTTATGTAGTTATTTTTTATTGTTTGTGTTAGGAGGAAGAGAAAGCTTCCCACCCTACTGTGCCATCTTCCCACAACGCTTGTCTCCTTCATCATTTCTCATTATACATTGTATTCCATCACAATTGCATACCACAACTTGTTTAGTCATTCTCCAGTTGATGGGCATTTCCTCAGTTTTTACTAGCACAAAAACAGCTGCTATAAATATTTTTGTATGCATAGGTCTGTTTCCTTTTGCTTTGATCTCTATGTGTTATAGACCTAGTAAGTGGTATTGCTCAGTCAAAGAGTATACAGAGTTTAATAGACCACTGTTATTCAGAATGGTTGGACCAGTCAATAGCTCCACCAACAGTGCATTTGTATTCCTATTTTTCCATACCCCCCAGCATTTGTCATTATCTTTTTCTGTTATCCTACCCAATCAGATAAGGAAGAGGTGATACCTCAGGAACATTTTCATTTGTATATCTAGTGAGAAAAGACAAAGTTTTTAGAAGGAAATGTGAGCAATAGAGTCTGAAAATCATTTGGAATCAGGTATTCTAATTTTAAATTCCACTTTTGACATTTACAGTATATGCCCTTAAGTATTAACCTCATGAGCACTTCACTTCTAAGAATTTCAGTTTCCTAATTTGGAAAATGAAAAGACTGAATTTAAATGGCCTCTTAGGTCCCTTCCACTTCTATACCTATGAGCCTATAATTCAAGTAAAAAACCAGAAAGCCCTAATTTAAACATTAATTTTTAGTTTATATGAATTGACATATTGCTATGAAGTCCACTGCAGGTGGCCAGCATCAACCCTTCTTTAGGCTAGAAGTACATTCTACATAAGAGATGATATTCTTCTTTGGCTACCTATTAGATGGCATCAAAAATTCTGAGAAGAGTGCAGGAACCAAGAGCCTTGGTAGTCTCTGACTGAGAAGCCCTGAGGAACTGTCCATGGTTCTTCTTTAGCATGTATGACTAGGGCTTAGACTTTGCAAAAATAGCCTTAGGCAGTCTCCACTATAGCTGGAAGTTGTTTCCTCTGTCCTAATGGAATATATAAAATATAAAACAGTAAACTCTATAGAGGCCATATGTACTTGCAACCCTGTATGTGAGATGATTGTGGGTATATGTGGGTATTTCTAAAGCAGATCACAGAGACAGCTACATGCATTTCTTCTGCAGGCACAAATGGACAATGGTGGACAGAGTTCGGTTGCTGGAAAATGCCAAGATTTGAAGAAATTCTACCAATTCAGGTAAAAATATCAGTTTGAACTACAACCCTCTCAGTTGCTTTCACTTTGAGTACAGGAATGTAAGCTCCTTTTGAGCACAGAATCCGGCATTCTAATTTAGAATCATGGTTGAAATTGGAAAGGAAGGTGGAGAGAATATTGGCCTTCCTGTGTAGATCATAGGATCATAAAATTAGAGCATAAATGAACCTCAGTGGACCTCTAAGCCAATCCCTTCATTTTATAACTTCTTCATTTTACAAATTAGAAAACTTTGGCCCCAGGGATGCCCAGTGATTTACCTAGTATCAGACAAGTTGTAAGCATGATGGACAGAATCTGAACCCAGGGTCTCTGATTCATTAGATTTTGTTTCAAATTACCTCACTTTAAGCTATCAGTCTATGAAGATATGGGTTGAATCAAAGGAGTATGGAACTATAGAGATAAAAGTTCATTTGCTCTATCACTTAGCTCCCTTCAATCAAAGAGTAAATTTAAGGTCAGAGAGATGAAATGCTCTATACAATCAGTCAACTGTTCATTACTTATTCAGTGCCTACTTCACTCTGGACACTAGTTTTGGCTCTGGAACAATGGAGGAAAGACCGAAACAACCCTTTCTTTCAAGGAACTTATATTCAAATTGAGGAGAGTTTGTGTATATTTGTAAGTGTATAAAAATATACCAAAAATAAGGTTGTTGTCTTGAGAGGTAGATAGTAATTGCTGTTGAGATAGGAAAGATTTCATATAGAAGATGACATTTCAATTTAATCTTTTTAAAAACCTTTACCTTCTGTCTTAGTATTAATACAATGTATGAGTTATAAGGCAGAAGAATTTTAAGGGCTAGGCAATGAGGGTTAAGTGATTTGCCCAGGGCCACATAGCAAGGAAGTGTCTGAGGCCATATTGGAATTAAAAACCTCCTGTTTCCAGGTCTGGCCCTCTATCCACAGAACCACCTAGCTGCCTGTTCCACTAATACAGAAGAGTGGCAAGGGCTAGGCAATGGGGTTAAGGGTACTTGTGCAATATCACATGACTACGAAGTGTCTGAGATCAGATTTAGACCCAGATCCTCCTGATTCTAGGCCTGGTCTTTTATCTACTATCTAGCTGACCCATTTAAGTTTAATCTTAAAGAAAAGTAAGGATTCAACATGGTAGAACTAGAGGGAGCAGATGTGTGTAACAGACAATTGAAGGATATAAAAATGAAAGAGAGAGTGCTGCATTGAGGAACAGCAAGAAAGCCAGTTTGGCTGAGCTGGGGCCAGAGTCAGAGCTCCTGATGGTGGACAAAAGCCTGGAATTGTAAGCAAAGAAGCTGGACTAAAATGCCTGCTCTACTACTTATTCCTTGCAGGTACTTGGGCAAGATATAATTCTTTTAGGTTTCATTTGCCTCATGTGTAAAATGAGGTGATTAGGCTAGCAATTCTCTAAAATCCCAGATCTAAAATTATGTGATTAAAAGTATATTTTCATAGAAATTGATTTTGCTTCGTGTGACATATGCTTATATCTGAGAGCTGATGTCCACTCCATCTTTCAGAAAATAGATGAAAAGGAGTTATTCTCCCTGACCAAAAGGCATAAAACAGAAAGCTCACTTAATAATGAATTTGTTTTTTAAAATTCTCATTTATATCCAGCCAACTGTTTGGCATATAAAACCTCTTGCAACCTGGACAATTTTACTCTTTCCAAATTCTTCCTGTCCCCACACTCTATCATCCAGCTAAAATGGCTTACTGAAGTTTCTTAAATATGATATTCTCCTTCCCAAATTCACTGTATTTCACTGGCTGTCCCCCATGCTTGAAAGTTTAATCCTCTTTACCTCCACCTGGTTTTCCTGGCTTTCTTTGTGATCTCAGATTCAGTTTCTGCAGGGGGTCTTTCTGACCTCTTCCCCCATTAGTACCTTACCATTTAAAGTACTTTCCAGCTACTATGTACATGTTTTATATATATGTGTATATATATACATATACATATATGTATGTATATATATGCATATATATGTACATATATCCAATAAAGAAGATTTTCCAGCTACCTCCTTTGAATCAGAGTTGGGACACTTATTGTGCAGACAAGATACAGAGTTCTCATTATTCTGACCCCAAGTGGGTCAGGTGAACCAAATCTGATCTGCTTGACTTTGGGGGAAAGAATATTAGCTAGTTAGGGACCCCTTCTCCCTTCTCCTTTTCTGATTACTAAATCCTTACCCTCCATCTGCCTGTACCCTTTTCTAGTTCCCTTCAAAAAATTATAGTTAAGAAAGGATTTGAGAACTGACTCAACTATTACTGGAGGGAAACTTGAGAGTGAGGGGGAGAGAGGTGACTTTCTCTCCCCAAGAAGAAGAGTACTTACCACCATACATCTCTTCAATAGGATTCTTCACAGAACCCAACAGTCAAAGCTGAAGGCAGTCTTGGGGGGGGGGGAGACACCATTCCTTTTATCACCCCTTTCCCCTTATCACAAATCTTCCCCATTTTCACCCTCTATACCATATATATATACACATATATATACATATATAATACAAAGGATTATTCATAGGTTCTCTCATATTATATGTGTGGATACATAAATACCTATGTGTATACACATACATGCATCTAATATAAAGGTGTCTCTACATGTTATCTTTCATATATTTATATACACATACACATATGTATATCTAACGTAAAGGTTATTAACGTGCTAGCTCTCGCTCATTAGAATGTGAGCTCCTTCAGAGCAAAGATAATATTTGTGCTTGTATTTGTATCTCCACCACTTAGCTTAGTTCCTGGCATATAATAAGCCCTTTAAAAAGTTTGTAGATTGACTGGCAATCATATTGCATTTTAAATATGGATTTTAGATATGCCATCATTAGCTATAAGTGTTTATTGAGTGACAAGTCAGAATGCAGGGAAATGGAAATGATGAGTAAGATAGGATCCACATGGATCCCATGATGAAAAGAGTACTAGCCTCAGTGTAAGGAGATTAGATTCCTGTCTTGCTTCTCTATTACTATCTCCCCACATGACAAATTCTCTGGCCTTTAGTTTCTGCCTCTATAAAGTTTGGAAAAACCTGGAAACTATGTAGGGAACAAAAAGGTATGATATTCACTATATCAAATGTACCATTTTAGAAATGAAAGAGAGAAAAGAGGCTGAAAATGGGTAATGTTGTTCAGTGGTTTCAATTACATCCAACTCTTCATGATCTAATATGGGGATTTCTTGGCAAAGAAACTGGAGGAATTTTCCATTTCCTTCCCCAACTCACTTTCTAAATGAAGAAATTGAAGCCAAAGGGGTTCAAGTGACTGTATGACCTTAGGCCTCTTAACCTCTCCAGACCTCAGTGTTTCCTTCTATAAAGTGAGAAATTTAGAGTGTATTATTACCAAAATCCTTCCAAACAAACATCCTATGTGCTTAAAGTCATTTTCCTTTTCTAATATTCTGTCTTAATAGTCTGTTTTAACATTATACATTCTAAGGTGCCTTTCTCCTTTAACATTTTAAGTTATAAAGTTTCTTCTTAGCTTTTCTTTAATATCTAATATCCTTTGTTTTGAGTCCCTCCTTGAAGTAAAGGTCAATAATCTAAGATTCTTCGCTGCTGAAAAATTCAATGTTTTCAGATCCCCTCATGCTAAAATTGTTTTATTAGTCTGTGTTCTGATTTTCTATGTTCTAAAGTTCCCCCCATCTCTGACAGTCTGGGTTCTAAGATAGATTTATGAGATTTATCTTTCTTTGTTTTAATGTTCTATATTCTAAGATTTCCTCCTACTCTAAAATTCAATATTTCGAATCCCCTCTTCTTCTAAAATTATGTGTTCAGAGGCCCCTTGTGGGTTTAATAGTCTATGTTCATGTCTACTCTCCTGAGAAATCCTAGTATCTTAGTTTTCATTTTGCCTCAGTTTCCCTTCTGAGGAAACAGAAAGCTTGGGATTGAAGTCTTTTCAATGGTTTTGATAATAAATGAGCATGTGTTTATCAAAGACAGCCAGTTCCTCAAATTGAGCATTGTACAAGAATGCAAAATGTTGTTTGAAAAGGAAAAAAAAGACAACACAAGATACTGCTTTGCACTCATCCAGCATCTTTTTCTGGAGAAGCACAGTTTATTATTAGACCAGCAACTCCCTCTGATGCTGAAGAAAAGAATAAGATAGGCCAGTTCATTCCACATTGTCTTTTTGAGGCCTCTATGCATAATGTCTGTGTGCCCACGTGTCACTGTATTTTTCAATATTACTGATAATTTCTCTGGGTACAGTAAAGTCAGGCAAAGAAAACTCATTCTCTAACCCAAACATCATTTGCATAGCATGGATAACACTGTCACATATTTCAAAGCTGGCAGTCCTCATGGGATTCCTGGCATTTGGTTCAAACCCTCCTGTCTCCTATATAAAAGTACCTTCCATAATTAGTGTAAAGAGCCCCACTGGAATTGTTGGCTGTTGTGCACGATACATGCAATACACAGCAGAGTGATGTCATTTTGAAGCCAGAACAATAACAACATGGAGAGTGCACTGACACCACCTGGTGGCCCAGGGGTCCCAAGGAGTCCCCCTCATCAAAGGGAGAACAGATGGCTCAGACTTGGATTTGGAAAATAAAGCTTTGGGAAATCGTGACAACCTCCCACTCTGAAATGTGGCTCAGAGTACATGGGGAAGGAAGGCAAGGAGAAAGAAGCTCATATGTCAGGAGGAGCTAGACTGGGGTGGGCGTGTTAAGAGATTCTTTCTCTTGGTCATCCAAGTCATTGAGACAATCAGTCAACCAGCTAAACAAATACAGTCATCTAGTCAGTCAGGCAACCAGCCAAACAGACACAGTCATCTAGTTATTCAGTCAATAAGGCAAGCCATTAGTCAGCCAACCAACCAACCAATATTGACTAAGCACCCACTCATGCAATGGTGCTAGACATTACAGGAGTGATCAAAGAAATGGAGCAATGATACTTTGAGACAAAAGATGTTTTAGTGCATAGTGGGACAGCAGTAGAATGAGAAAATTTGGGGTGTGAATCCTGCTTCTGATGCATAACCCTTAGGTGACCATAGGTAAATAGAGCAGCTAGGTAGTGCAGTGGATAGAGTACAGGGTTTGGAGTTATAAAGACTCCTCTTCCTGAGTTCAAATGTGGCTGCAGACATTTACTAGCTGTGTGACCCTAGGCAAGTCCCTTAACCCATTTTGCTTCAGGTTCTTCATCTGTCAAATGAGCTGGAGGAGGAAATGGCAAAATACTCCAGTATCTTTGCCAAGAAAAGCCCAACTGGGATCGTGGAGAGTCAGGTATGACTAAAATGATTAAACAACAAAGACCATAGGCAAAACATTCAATTTCCCCAATACCTCAGGCAGCTAAGAGAGAGACAGCTTCTCAGAATAAAGGAGTTACCCATACCTTATCTCACCTGATCAGATCACACTTGAGTATAATGTTCAGCTCTTGGGCAGCAAGCAAATAGCAAACACTATTTGACAAGGCATCTAGATGCCACAGTGGATAGAGCCCTGGGTTTGGAATCAGTATGACTCATCCTCATGAGTTCAAATGTGGCCTCAGCTGAATGACCCTGGGCAAGTTACTTAACCCTATTTGCCTTAGTTTCCTCATCTGTAAAAATGAAGTGGAGAAGGAGATGACAAACCATTCCTACAATTGCCATGTGCTAGACATTACAGGAACTGGACCTTTAGTGTAATGACACCATCAAACAAAATATGTTTGGGAAGGAACTCACCAATCTGAGGAGGAAGCCTAAGGATTAGAGCTTTTCAAAAGTGAGATGGACTAATATCTAAAAGATAGTGGGATTTCCATCCCTAGAGGTCTTCAAACAGAGGGTAAATAGCTATTTGTTCAGGCATCATATAGTGGTAATTCTTTTGCAACTCTGTATTGGGTATAAATGAATGTTGAAAGCCCGTCCAACTCTAAAATTCTGGGATCCTGTGTTTTTTCAAATGATGTCACCAATCTGAACTGATGGGGAGAACTTCCATACTCAGTGCTCTAAACAAAGAAATTGTAGGTCAGGGCCAAAACTAATAAACCAACCCCTCCCCCACAAAACCCAACTTATACAGTGTATAAGAACTTTATCCTCATTCAAAGCATTTTTTACATAGACTATTTCTTTGGATCCCCATGACAGTTTTCTGAAGAAGTTAGGTCAAAATATTGATTACATTTTACAAATGAAGAAACTGATGCTCAGGGAAGGGAAATGGCTTATCTAAGGGTATAAAGTAAGTCAATGGAAGCAACAGAATGAAAAAACAAGATAACATCATGAAATAAGTGTCATCTGGCTGATTTTTCTGTTGGACTTAGACTTTAAGATGATTCAATATTCCATTAGCCATTTTATGAAATAGAATGGAAACAAAACATTTTAAGTTTCTTTTTTTCAAAAACTCAGGCATTTGTTTCCTAGCCTTGCTGTTCTGTCTGATGCCTTTTGTGAAGAGGGTCCATGCATTTTGTGCTCAGGGCCAAGGGAAAGTTCTTTTAGCACATACCATTAGAATCCTGAGTGCATTTCCTCTTTGGAATCATCAGAAATCATTTGTCTGGAGGATACTAGGCATGTTTTCCTAACTAATCCACAGCAATCGACCCTGGGGGTGGAGGAACGGGTGGGCTTGTTACACATATTTATAGACAATGCTCTTCAGAAGAGAGCACACACATACATTTGACATGAATGCACAATGAATGCCATCTGCTCTCCTTGGCAAAAGGGGACGGGGTGAAGCCTGCCTTCAATCTGTACCCATGTGATGTGAAAATCTTGTGGGCTGAGGACAGTTTAGCAATGGGGGTTGTATATGCATATGCCAGCACATAGGTGTAAACACTTGCATATGAAAGTATGCAAACATAGGCTGGTCGATATTGAGGGGAGTTTGAAAAACAATTTTTAAAGAGGATTTTCAAGATCATCCAGTTCAACTTCCACATTTTGCACGTGGCTACAACAGAAAGTAAAATTTCCCACAGTTACATAGGTAGCACAATGGAGAAAGAGCTGGGCTTGACACCAGCAAGATCTGGGTTCAAATACCACCCATGACATAAGTTGGCTTGTGATCCTAAGCAAGTTATTGCTCTCAGAACTTTATGCATATCTCTGAGTTACATTTCGGATGCTGATCTAAAATGGTAGAGGTTTTCTTATGCAGAAGTTATCTCCATTAAAGAAACCACTGGTATAGTCCCTACTTACATCATATAAGTGGCAAGTAGTGGAGAAAGGATTCAAATACAGGTCTTCTGACTCCAGCCTAGTTTTTTCTCCATTGTATTACACTGCCTAGATTTAAAAGAAAAAGTAAAGTTCTAGAATCAGAGATCATGGGTTCAAATAATTCCTTTGACTCCTGAAAATTAAGTGACTCTTAGAAAGTCACCTCATCTTTTCAGCCAGGCCTCTTCATCCATGATATGAGGAGGTTGGACTAAATGTTTTCCAAGGCCCCTACTGGTTCTAGATCTATGATCCAATAATCCTCTGACCTCACTTGCCTTCCCTATACATCAGTTTCCTACTCTATAAAATTAGAGGGCTAACCCGGAAGACCTCTGTGAACTCTTCTCTATTTCTATGATGACAATGACATTATTGTTCTCATTAATAGCTAACATTTAGCAATAACAATAATAGCTGTTATTTATAAAGAATGCTTCATATTATTTAATTTAATCCTCACAACAACCTTGTGAGACTGGGATCATCCCCATTTTACAGATGAGGAAACTAAGGTCAAGAGAACTTAATTGACTTCTGCATGGTTACTGAACTATTAAAGGTATAAAGACAGGATCAAAATTCATCTTCCTAATTCAAGTCCAATGCTTTACCCATTGGGCCAACCAATTGCTTCTCATGATGTTGTGATATGTACTGTGAACGTATACACATGTACATTCACATGTTGCATGAGCAGTATGTAGGCAGACATATATTTACATATGTAGATTTATACATGTGTATACATGCTTTTATGGACTATGCATATCTGAATATTTTTACTTCAAGCTTAGAGGAAAATTTCATTGTGTCCTATTACTGGCATACATATAGGTGTTCAAGAAAGAGATAGTCCCCTGGGACATGACTGGAGTGAGCTATAAAATGGATTTGAAGCTAGATGGCAGTCCATGTAATCTCTTATTCACCACCTTGAGATGTGACACAGGCTGAATGGGAGTCTGGGCTGAACATTGGTTTCCAATCCAATCCTGGTCCTCTGGGAAGGAATGTGATGTCACCAAGGGCCTTGGGTGTCTGAGCCAAGCAGCAAGTGCTAGCTAAAAGAGAAAACTGCCAAGTCTGGGTATTTCCCTTGGGTTCTTTTAGGAGGGCATTGAAAGTGGGGTAGAGCAAAAGACATGGTTAGAATAGATGAAACAGACTCTGAGATGCCTTCAAGGTCTTGGTATATGATCCTATGACCTTCAGTCAATAATGATTAAAATGGCCCAAATTAAAATAAACATCTCTGGATCCACATTGAGGCCAAGACAACTTAAATTTCTTACCCATGGTTAAATGATAAGGATCTGAGGAAGGATTAGAACTCAAATTTTCCTAACTCTATCCATTGCATCATCCAACCACCTTTCATGATGCTGTGATATGCATTGCGAGCATACACAGGTATGCATATTTACATACTTGTGTGGATATTTACATATGGATGAATACCTGCCTTTATGACAAATATGTTTTACTCTCATTTATTTACACACATATAATTTCTCTTTATTAAAACTCTTGTATGCACAAGTTATTTTATATGTTCAAATTCACATGCGTGAGAATGATTATTACAGGTATTTCTTTTCATTGTCAACTCTTACATCTTGGGCATTAAGCTCCTTACACATACTTAAAGTTATAGCAAGGGGGAAGGTTTGCCAGAGATAAATAGACCCATCCTTTTCTGATGCAGAAATATTTGGAGTAAGTATGGACTTGCTGGGTAGAGAAAATTATTATATTACTACAGTTAGTGGGACTTCAGAACTAAGGACAGAAATAAGGTGAGGAGGAAGGCATGCAGTGAGTAGGAAGACTGATATTCTAGGCTTTGTTTCTCTTTCAAGGTCCCTTTAGTGTCTAATGTCTTCTTCTGTTGTCATGGCTACTTGCCCTGCTCTGAACAAATACTCCATCTTGACCTTCAAAGCCTCTATCAGTTCCCTGGGTATAAAACAGTCCCATGATTTACTCATTGTCCCTCATCTTTTTCCTTGGCTCTCCCGTCTTTTGAATAAACCATTGGCTAGAGCCCATTTTAATCTTCTAAAGGCTCTGGTAGCAAACATCTTAGCCAAATGTCCTTGGCAGCTAAAATCAGGGACAGAAGATGTGTTGGTGCTTCCTGCAGCCCCAATTTCTCTTCATTTCCCTTCAGTTCACTACAGCTGTGGCAGTGGTAAATATGGGAAGATGAAGCAAAATACTAACTGGGTCCTAATCCTAGTCCTTTTAAACACTGTGAAGATTCTGAAACATTGTGAGCACAATGTTCTTGGAATAGGAATCCTTGTAGTACTAGATGTGTGACCTTGGGCAAGTAACATCACCTCTCTTAGTCATAATGTTGTTGTATTCTTTTGATATTTGTGATTGCATTGGCATAGGTAACTCTCAGTGAGGAAATCCTCCCTGCCAGTTTATATTGGTAAATTTTATGTAGCTTATTGTCTTACAGTCACTGAAGTCACTTAAAAGTTGTGATTTCAGGGTCACATGTTGAGTTTATTCAGCTATAAAATGAGGCTAACCATGGATACATCACCTAATTCACAGGTTTGCTTTTAGGAAAATGCTATAGACATTTGCTTAAGAGCTATAGCTACTTAAACTATCTAATTAGTATTATCATCATGTCATTCTCTTTCTTAAGAACCAGCATGGGCTCACTATTGCCTAGTGCTTAAAGCCTAATCTTCTTCATTTTATCAGAAGATAAAAAGACCTAGAACTGGAAAGGGATCTTAGAGGCCAATGAATCCAAGCTTCTCATTTTTCCAGAAAAGAAATAAAACTGCAGCCAAGAGAGATTAAGTGATTTGCCCAGGGTTAAACAGCTAGTAAGTGTCCAAGGTCCTGCACCCTATGAATATTCCATACTATGTCCAGTCACAATCTGATTTTGCCTAATCTATCCAAACGTATTTGTCTCTAGCCATCAAACTGCACCTTCTGCATTTAGTTCTATCTTCTCCCTATCGCCTATAAAACAGCAGTCAAGGAACATTTTAGTGCCTGTTATGCTAGGGCCTGGAGGTGATATACATTTGTGTTTATAACCCTTACCATCTAGTAGAAGAGTTAAAAATATGCCTAATAAGAATGCAAGATATAAAATAGACTAGCAATTTCATGAGAGTACTGAGGGAACTGGGGGGGGTGGGGGGGAGATCACTTCCAGCTAGGATAAATCTGGAAAACATTCTTGGAGGAGATGAAATTTGACCTTGACCTAATAGGAATGGTATTATTTCAACATACAAAAATATAGGAAGATGCTACTAAGCAAGGGAAATGATATGAGCAAAGAGAGGTAGAAAATCTGGGAAAGGAATCTAACTAGATAACTTCGATGAGATGGTTTGCCATGTGTGATAGGAACCATATCCTAGCCCCCCGCCCCCATCACACTAAGGCTAATGTTTCCTTAAAAAGTATTGAAATGATCCTCGAGATTTCATTGGTGCAGGGATAATAAAAGAACACATTGATGGAATAGTTCCTGGCTGCCTGAGTACGAAATAGCTTTGAGGAGCTCCTTGATTCTTGACTAGCAAACTGTGCTGGGAACCATAGAGATGGGAATGCTTTGCTCAGATGATTCAACCCCAGTATCTTCCATGCATATGCTTACTGAATAGCCTTCCCCTTCTATGGCTAAAGAAATCTATGTTTCTTAACTGTTGAATGACCAATGAGTATCTGATTTCATTCTAATTTTGAACACAAACTACCAGGGGGAATGGGCTGAGTGAGACCCAGGCTAAAGCACTATGAAAATAGTCTGGAGAATTTTCCGTCCTTGGCTCAGTTCATTAACTCTTATTTAGATTTCTGATACTGAAATTAATGACCAGACAGACCTTTGAAATCCAAATGCACTTATTGAGGGGCTTAGAAAGGTGTATCAAAGCCACCAGGATACTGTTCTGTTGCATTGTTACATGGATGCTCTTGCATCTGGATCCATGGCCTATCTGAAGTTGTTAGAGTGGGATTCTGGTACAAATATTGAATAATCAAGTTCAGATCACCTGAGATCTATGACCAGATGTCCAATAATCCAGGGACCTCTACCTGAGTAATGTCACTAGACCCCTGCAGAGTAGTTTTCCAGAAAGCGCTGGCCATCTCAAATTTGTCCTTTGACACATTGTCATTTAGCTCTAATTTAAGTCTTTGTCAACTCCTACATGGATTATCATAATGGTCTCCTAATTTGTACTCCAGCCTCCAATCTGTCCCCCCTCCAATCCAGCCTCCAAACAATGACTCTCCTAAAATGAAGGTAATATCATTTCACTCTCTTGCACCAGTTGCCTCAAGGATAAAATATTCTCTTATGGGGCATCTAGTAGGGAAGCTAGGTGTGACCGTGGATATAGTGCCAGGCTTTGTCAGGAACACTCATCTTCCTGAGTTCAAATCTGGCCTCAGGCACTTACTAGTTGGGTAAGTGACCCTGGGCAAGTCACTTAACCCTATATCCCTCAGTTTCCTCATCTGTAAGCTGAACTAGAGAAAAAGTAGCAAACCATTCCTGTATTTGCCAAAACAAACAAACAAAACAACCCTCTACAAGTAGAGTAAAAAAGAGTTATATACAACTGAAAAATGATTGAACAACTTTGGGGCATCTAAAATGTAAACTGAGGCATAAAAATAAAAGGAGTAAGGTACAAACCCTTTTCTTGAGTGAAGGAAGATATATGTGGGCCAGTAAGCCTATGGCTTGGCTCTAAGGACCTTGGAGAGGCCTTATATATGGTTCTTGCAGTAATGCATTAACACTGGAGCATGTGGGGATTGGAGCATTCAGACAAAATGGTGGGGAACCATTTTGTTGGAAAATGTTGTTGGAAAACCTTTGGAGATCTCAGGGCAGGAAGCAGAGGCCCACAACTCAAGGTTTCAGGATAGCTTATTATCAGGAGTGTAATTTGCTCTCAACATTTCCATTTCCCCCAATGGTTCTTTTTTCCTACTCCCCATCATTACAGGAGGTTTCAGCTGTCCAAAGGCCTCTGAGTTGCTAGTAGTAGGGAGGACAAAATGTCATCAGTATGTCAGATCTGAATTGGAGCTACCTCTATGCCCTATTCAACCACCTCTTAAACTAGGGCTAAATAACAATGTTTCAAAGGACAAATTTGAGATGGCCAGAGATTTCAGAAAAACTGCTCTATAGTGGTCCAGAGACAATACTTGAGTAATTCCATCATTTCCTGGATAAAAAGGGAGCTCCACCAGATCACGATGATTAGAAATATTCTTGATAATTCCAATTCACAAAAGCTTTACACAATCTGACTCCAATCATATATTACTTCCTGACAATCTTGTTTTATGAAACCCCAAAATGATGCTTGTCCCTGATAATTTGATTTCAAGAAACCCCGCTACTAACTCTTGTCCCAGAATAAACAGATGTATTCTAATATTAAGTAACCCTTTTGTCTTCTTAGTTTCTCTTACTGTGTCTAGGCACTCCAAGGTATTCTAGACACTGGCTACATGCTCTTTCCCAAGCCTTTATGTTGCCAATCAGATGTTCTTTATACTCCCTAAGGTGTATGTGTGCATACATGTATGTATATTTATATATATTACACACATGCACACACACACACACTCACATGTATCCCCAAGTTCTTTAGTTCAGGGGAAATTCCCATTATTGGTCTCTTTCTGAAGCAAAGTTCCCAGAATGGTGATTCCATGTGGTGGCCCATGAGCATTGTCTCCTTTGTCCAGATTAAAGGCATATTCTATTATAATTACTTTGGTACTTCTGTGCTGACACTTTCCATTCTTCTTACTGGTCCTCATGCACTGTAGTCCATCTCCCACCTCTGTGCATTTACTTCGGCTATCACTCATGCAAGGCTTCTGTATTAGGAAGATTTCTCCAATGGCATGTGCTGAATGGATTGTAGTGACTAGAGGCAAGAAGTCTTGTTAGGAGATTATTATGCAATGGTCTTGGAAAGACTAAGGATCTGACTTGAGGTAATAGCTGTTATAATGGGAAGTTATATTTTGGAGTTATATTTCAAAGAGAATGAACAGATCATGGCCATCCATTGTTGGAGGCAGAAACCTTGATTCTCAACTCTATTTCAATACTGACACCATTGCTCCACTGGGGTTATCCTCCCTCTTTGTCTTAATCAGTGCTATCTCAACCTTGGATACCAGTTTAAGCATTATACCTCAGTCACTAGGCATCATCTCTTCCTCTGAACTCCTCTAGCAGAAAAGCTGTTAATTATTGAATAGATTACATATTACTTGGACTTATTCTCAGGCTAGAAGTCATTTCCTCTTTCTGAGCTTCAGTTTCCTCTCTCTAAATTGGATATTTCCAGAACCACCCTCACAGAGTCATTGTAGGTGTATAGGTAGAATATTTGGAAAAGCTTAATGATCATAGAAAAAAAATCTGTTCCATGACTATAGGTCTTGTTTCCCAAATTGAACTGGAAATTCCTAAATGATAAGACCTCTACCATATCCTTGGTTTTACCTTGGTGCCCAGGATTTGCTTCTGAAAGGATCTTGACCTATTATTGTATACATGCGGGGCTCTCTTCATTAGCCTCCAATATTGTAAATCAGCACCTGCCTATAGCCTATAATCTTAGAGAGTAGCCTGGCACACTAAGAGGGGAAGTGACTTACCCTAGGTCACATAGTCAGCCCATGTTAGAACCTTACTCAAACTCAGGTCTTCCTGATGTAGAGTATGTTCCTTTATCCATTGCCTCTAATATTACCCATGATAGGCATGAATCTATGTTAGATGTTTGAAAAAATGGGAAGGGGTCAGGAGAGGTTATTGCATAGAGGGGGGAGAAGTGCTGAATTGGAGTAAGGGTACCTTGCTAGAAGTTCCTGGTCTGATACTTGTTAGCACCGAAATTCTCTTCTCTGTGTCCCTACCTGTAAAACGAGGGTGAGCATGCTTTCCTTCTCTACCTAAAGAGTTGCTGGGAAGAAAGGGATTTGCATCCTTTAAAGTTCTTCATAAATGCCAATTATTGTTATTACTATTAATAAACCTTAAAAAACACACTAGAAAGAGGAGCACATATTGCTGATGGGTTATTTGGACCTTGGTGAACAGAGGTACTTAAGTAGCTGCTTAGCAATGTCTGGCAGTGATGGGAGCTCCGTGCCTAGACTAGACTGGATTGCCAGAATAGCTTCACTAGCAAGCAACTACCTGCATCTCAAGGGCATTATCAAGCTTAATTAGGTAACATATGCAAAGCACTAGGAGGCTCTCTGAGGTGCTATACATACCCATGGCAGGAATCTTAAAGCAACATCTCTCCACATTCATCCTGTGCTTCAGGACCCACCTCCGAGTCTGCACCTCTTTCCATAGAATCTTCAGGTTCTAAGAGATCTCAGAGGTCATCTTATTCAACTCCCTTCCCAAAGGCTGAATCACCTTTACAACATCTGTGTGAATCCCTCCAGCAACAAGGAGCTCACTCTCTCACAAACCTGTTATGTGGGCAAACAGCTTCCAACAAAATGAATGAATGAATGAATGAATGGATGGATGGATGAATGAAAAAAAATTATTAAAGTCTAATTGTGTGCCAAACTGTGCTAAGTGCTAGGAATAAAAATAGAAAAAAATGAGACAGTTCTTACTCTTAAAAACTCATATTCTAATTGGGATAGACAAATGAAATGATAATAATATTTCTATAGGACTCTATAGGTTGGTAAAGCATATTGTTTATTTTATTAATGTCATTTAATCCTCACAATGATCCTAAGAGGTAGGTGCTATAATTATCCTCATTTTATAGATGGGGAAACTGAGGCTCATAGAAGTTAAGTGTCTGGGCAAAGATCATTCTACCCTGGATTCCAATGCTGGATTCAAAATTAGATCTTTTTTTAGTTCAAGTGTAGTATTTTATCCATTATGCCACTCAACCTAATAAAAGAGTTCATCAGTAGGGTTGACGAAAATCTCCAGAAGGTCTAAGGGTACCACAGTGGGATGAATGGCAATGTCCAGAGATACTCATTAGAAGACAGAACTGAGAGAGAATAACGGTGGAAAAGCTAGTAGAATCTTGAGGATTATAGGATATGGTGACTAGAAAATGAGAAAGCCTGGTGGTCTTTCAACTCGATGGGAAGCTGACAGCTGGTGGGTGTATACTACCTCCCCCAAAGGGCTGTTGTGAGGACCAAATAAGATATTTGTAAAGTGCTTGTCATAATGCCTGGCAAATGGTAAACACCATATAAATATTAGCTATCATTATTATCCTCATTATTTTAAGGGGTATTTTAAAGTTTACAAAGCATTTTCTTTAGCTCATTCCTATGATTTAGGTGAAAATATGTATATATTTATATAGTTGTGGATCTATATTTATACATAATGTGTGTATCAAATTCTTTGTGATCCACATGGTCTTCCAGGAGGGGACAGTAGGGGGATATATTTGGAAACAAAAGAGCAAGGGAAAGAAAATAAATGCTTGCTAATTTAAAGAAAATTAATGAAGATTTGAAAACAAAAATACATAAAATAAAGTCCTTAGAACAAGTATCCAAACAATGAGAAAAAATGGGGCTCCTTAGGAGTGAGGATCAGGTGGTGCCCCTAACCAGTCACTTAGGATGTACATGCACAATGTTCCTGCTGCCCTGAGGGACCCATGACAGCTGAGGGACCCAGAAGTTGGCTAAAGAACAACAAGAGCCTGCTTTATAGGAACATGCAAAACTCCAAAAATGGCAGGGCTCTCTCCACCACACCACAACTTAACAGGCATGTTCCAAATGGATGCCCACTCCTTTCCCAGCTACTGTGAAGCTCCCACCCACCAGCTCCTTTGCTGGAGTCAGAGAAACCATTTCCCAGGCTTAACTAGATGTTATCGTCATAATGCACACTTGCTAATTTGCCTCCTGAGCCCCCTAACAACCCATTTAATGGAACATGGGGGCTGCCTTCCTTTTCATCTTTTTAATTTTCATGAAGCAAAATGCAAAGACAAAAGAGAGGAAGCCAAGCTAGGGAGAATACTGCTGAGAGAAGAAAGCCTAGAGGCAATATCTTTTGCCTTCTGGAATATCCAGCATTGGCTCAGGATGGTCTTATACTCATAGGGATTGAGGTGGGAAGTTATCACCTGGCAGCCATGTAGTGAACGTACTAGGAAAAGAAATGGGCATGAGAATCAGGCGATCAAAGTCTGAATACTGGTTTCAGGACAAACTATCTTTTTGGTGGTGGCCAAGTCATCTTTCTGAACTGTTTCCTCATCACTAAAGTGGAGATAACTATGTTTTAATTGCCTATGTCATAGGGATGCTCTGAAGAAAATGCTTTAAAATATTCCTTGAAAATAATAATGACACAAAATATCCCTTGAAGATAATAATAATGATAGTGATGGTAATGATGATGACAGACAATGTTTATGTAGCACTAATAAGTGTCAGACACTTTACAAATATTTTCTCAGTTGATGCTCACAACAAGCCTTTGAGGAAGGTAGTATTAATATCTCCATTTGACAATTGAAAAATCTGAGACAGGGGTTAAATGATTTGTCTAAGGTCACACAGGTCTTAAGTGTCTTAAGCTGAATTTGAATTCAGTTCTACTGACTCTTAAGCCCAAAGTGCCATCTAGTCACCCTTGTATAAACCACGACTACTGTTGACAATACGTCGGACTATTCAAGGAAGAAATAATAGGGGCAAGAATGCTGGATTTGGAGTCAGAAGCCCTGGGTTTGAATCCAAGTAATGAGTTTACCAGGTGATTATGAGTCTCAATCAAACAATGACTCTAAGTAAAAAAAGTTCTTGTATGACCTGGAATGTTGCTTCCAGGAAATCACTCAGATAAGAAGAGGAAAGGTGATTGCACCCTATAAGTCACCTACAAAATAAAAGATAAATCCTGAGTCTGAAATTACTTGAGTGTCTTATTGAAGGGAGATTTTGAGGTTTTGGCATAAGTGAGGAAGGACTTGGGACTAGAAAGAGCTGAGCAATGGGGCAGCTAGGTATATTAGTGGATAGAGCCAGGCCCAGAGACAGGAGATTCTGTGTTCAAATCTGGTCTCAAATACTTCTTAGCTTAGTGACTCTGAGCAAGTTCCTTAACTTCTATTGCCCAGCCCTTATCACTCTTCTCCCTTGAAGCCAATATACATTATTGATTCTATGATGGAAGGTGGGGTTTTAAAAGAAAAAGAGCTGAGCCTAAAAGAACCAGTAGCCCACATGGCAATGGACTAAAGTGGAGGCTGACAGGGCTGTAGCCGAGAAAGAAAAGATCATGGAAGGACTTTGACCCTATAAGGATGTTGGAGCCCAAGTTTTGAGCTGATGCTACCAGTTCTACCTTCCTCCTCAAGGAGAGAGAAGCTCAAAAAAAAGTTCTACTCTTTCTTCATCTTAACTCCCGATGCGTAACAAGAAGATCAAGGTTGATAACGATGTGTGAACATCTAGGTGAAATAGTGGATAGAGTTTCCTACCTGGTGTCAGGAAAGCTTCTTCCTAAGTTTGAATACAGCTTCACTAGCTGTGTGACCCCAGGCAAGTCACTTAGTCTTGTTTGTCTCAGTACCTCGTCTACTAAAATAATGATCTAGAAAAGGATGAAACACTCCACGATCTTTGCCAAGAAAACCCCAAATGGAGTCACAAAAAGTCAGACAGAACTGAAATGACTCAATACTAATAACAAAAGAGAGAAAAGGATTAAAGCAGAAGTCAATATCTACACAAATGTTAGGGATCTCAGAGCACTTGTGATTAGGTTGCTAAAATTTCAACTAAAGCAAACTCTATAAAACACAAGAGAAGAGAACCATATGGATCAAAAGGGTCATTATATTGCCCCAAAGCATAAAACTGGTGCAAGGGATAGAGTACGGATCTGAAGTCAGGAAGACTTGAGTTCAAATCTAGCCTTAGACACTATCTGTGTGACTCTAGGTAGCCCCTTTTCACTTAGTTTCATCATCGATTAAATCATCTGGAGAAAGAAATGGCAAACCACTTCAGTGTATCTGCCAAGAAAAACCCAAATGGGGTCACAAAGAGTTGGACATGCCTGAAACAACATGACTGAATAACAACACCAAGCATAAACAACTCAATTATTGTAACTGGATGGAACACATAAAATAAAAATGCTATACAAGATGGCTTCTCAGACCCTCCTTTATCTAATTCTGTGGCCATGCTTGGCTGAATTAGAAGGTGAATTTCCTTAAGAACCATAGAATACTAGAATTGGAAAGGAACTTAGAGATTATCTCATCAAACTTCTTCCTTTGACAGATGAAGAAACTGAGGTTCAGAAAAGTCAAATGACTTCAACTAGGTCACACAGATAGAAAAAAGTGAGTGAGAACTATAAGACAAGTTTCTTAGCTCCCAACCTAATGTTCTTTCAATATCATCCCTCTCTCCCCAAGAATTTCCTTTCCAATAGTTGGAATGACCAGAGTATCCAAGCTCTAGGGCTAGAAGAAACCTCAGAAACCAAGATGCTCCTTTCACTGCAATTCTGAAACCATGCCATCCAAACCCTTCATTTGACAGATGGATAAAAACTGAAATCTAGAGGAAATAAGTAACTTCATAGGTCCTAGGACCTTAGAACAACAGTGAGAATACACCTTAAAAGTTATCTAATCCAAACTCTTCAAGTTACAGGTGAGAAAACTGAGTCTAGGGGAGTTTCTTAGGTGACCTGCACAAAGTCACATGGGGAATAAGTGGCAGAGGGAGGATTTAAACCCAGGTTCTCTGACTCCAGGGGAGAACTCTCCACCAAAACCTACCCCTTTGCTACTCAACTCCTTATGCAGCATTCTTCCTATGAAAATGTCATCACATTCTTGCCTGGATCTCCAATCACCAGTATTCCTATAGAGAGAGTAAAGATGAAAGTATTGGGGTTGGGAGGTTCAGAGACTTGAAATAACTTGCCCACTGTTCATCTAGCAATTCAGCAGTGAACTTGGGATAAAAATCATTTTCCCTTGCTCCTAATTTCATTTCCTTTTCCCCTCCAATGCCTAAAAATATTGGCAAATTTCAAAAAACAGAAGTTGCTAGGCACTGTGGGCAAAGCAAAGGGCAAGGTATGGCTTGGAATTCAAGAGAATTAGTTGAGCATGATAATATGGATGTGCTCAATCCCAGAAGCAAGTAACTGTGTAATATAGGGGCAAGAACACAGGTCTAGAAGCCTGGGAAAAATGGATTGTATTTCCAACTAGAACACTGATAGTATAATATCAGGCAAAGCACATTGACTCTTGGCAACAGTCTGCTACCTTTTATGAGATTATATTAGACAAGACAATCTGTGCCCTTTGTGATGGCAAAAATTTGGAAAATGAGGGGATGCCCTTCAATTGGGGAATGGCTGAACAAATTATGGTATATGTTGTTGATGACACACTATTGTGCTCAGAGGAATAATGAACTGGAAGAATTCCATGTGAACTGGAATGATGTACAGGAATTGATGCAGAGTGAAAGGAGCAGAACCAGGAGAACATTGTACACAGAGACTGATACAGTGTGGCACAATTGAATGTAGTGGACTTCTCTACTAGCAGCAATGCAGGACAATTCTGAGGGACTTATGAGAAAGATGCTCTCCACATTCAGAGGAAGACTGTAGGGGAAGAAACATAGAAGAAAAACAACTGCTTGATCACATAGTTTGATGGGGATATGATTGGAGATGTAGACCCTAAGCGATCACTGTTGCAAATATCCATAATATGGAAATAGGTCTTGATCAATGATACATGTAAAACCCAGTGGAATTGTGCATCAGCTATGGGGGGGGGGGGTGAGAGAAGGGAAAGAACATGAATCATGTAACCATGGAAAAATCTTCTAAATTAATTAATTAAATAAAGATTTTCAATTAAAAAAAAAAGAAGTTAGAAGTAACTAGCATTCCCTCTTCTAAGATCCCTGCCAGCTCTGACATACTCTATTCTAAAACTCCTCCCATTTCTGATATTCTCTCTTTTAAAGCCCTCCCAATATCCAATATTCATTGTTCTAAAGGTCCCTCTGAGTTCTGACATTTTGGCTTCGAACATCCCCTCAAGCTCTGACATTCTGTGTTCTGCCGGTCCTCTCAGATCTGAAATCACATGTTCTCAAGTCTTTTCCAATTCTGAAATTCAATGTTCTAAGATCTTTTCCCAAGACAATATTCCATGCCTGCAGTCCCTCCCAGTTCTGATATCATATATTCTCAGGCCTCTCCCAGCTCTGACATTATGTGTTCTAAGTTCTCTCCCAGTTTTCATATTCTGTGTTCTCAAATCTCGTCCCTTTTGAACATTGTCTAAGTGGATGAGCATGTCAGATGGGGAGGCTGAGACACTGGCCTACTGAACACTGAGTTACCTATTCCCGGGGATGTAAGTAGAAAGGATCCTGAAGGTGCTCGCCCACATAGCCAATCAAACCAAGGAAATCTCAAGTTCTCATTCTCAGCAATGAGTCAAACTCATCTGTTCCATTCATTCCAAATGTGATGAGATCTCAGATTTTAATAGCTTACGTAGCAATCTGTTTTCCTTACATGCAATGTGGGTGAGTTAGCATTTCAGGCTTACAGAAACAGATGCTTACCATGGGTGTTCAAAGAAAGACTTAGGACCGGAGGTTATAGAGTCCACCATCTGTTGAGTTGGGTAGCCAGGTATATCCTTGCTCGCCCCTTATGAATATAATAAGCATCACTACTCAGACTGTTTAATAATTCTTTCCAAAAGGCCTGAGAATACCAGATAACCCTCTGTAATTTGATGTGCTTCATTCTTTCCCCATCTCTGAAAAGCAATCACAGGGCAAGTGTGTGATATGTATTCAGTTGATGGGAGAACAAAGGTAGAAAAAAACTAAATGAGACATCTGTCCATACTACAGATTGGTGGTAGAGCTAGATAAAGGTGGGAGTAAATGCTATCCCTCTCAGAAGTCTTCTAGGCCTTAGATTTCTCATCCATAAAATCAGGGAGAGGTGACACAGGCTAGATCAAAGGGGTATAGATGTAGAGCATGAAGAAAAAGAGTTCATATAATACTACCCTCTCGTTTTACAGATAAGAAGACCAAGGCCTAGAAAAATGGACTGACTTACTTAAAGTCAAACATGTAGTAAGTGGTAGAGTCAGGATTCAAAGATTCTCTGTCTCTAAGGCAAGTCTTTATACATTACACTATATTCATGATTTCCTGGCTTTCTGACTCACCAGATTCATTGGAGAGAAAACAATACATAGTAAGTAGTTTAAAGACAGAAAGATCTAGGTTTAAGTTTCACTTATGAATATATACAAGGTATGTAACCTAGTGTAAGTCACTTAACCTCTCACCCACAAACCTCAGAGACTTTATCAAAAAGGGGAAAAAAACCAACTTATGAGGGGAGTTCATAGCTATTTATCCTGCCCCAAACTCTGCTGGCTTTCAATTCCTCATCTCCAATTGCTTTTCAAATGTGTCAAATTGGATGTCCAGAAGACATTTTAAATCCAGCATTTCCAAAATAGAACTCAATATGCTTCCCTCTAAACTCTGCCCACTCCTACCTTCTCTGTTCTGTGGAGGGTACCACCATTCTCCAAATCCCTCACACTAATGCCTAGTATTTATCCTTGACTCTCTACCATCTTACACTCACCCCATATCTAAACTGTTGCCTGTTGGCTTCATCTCTGCAATATCTTTCATATATGCCCTCTTCTCTCCTCTGATACTTCTACCACCTTGGTGCAGACCCCCTCATCATCTTATGCCTAGATTAGTATCTCAAGTTTCTCTGCACTCCAGTCCAACCTCAATTCAGCCACCAAAGTGATTTTCCTCAAGGCACTCCATCCCCTCTCAATATACTACAATGGCTCCCTATTTTGTCTAGGATCAAATACAAAAGGCACTGTTTGGCATTCTAAGCCTTTTATAACCTAGTCCTCTCCTATATTTCCAATCTTCTCACATCCTATGCCCACAACATACTCTTGCATCTAGTGATACTATATGGTGTTCCATGAGTAAGACGTATCTCTTCGATCACATATATTCTCTGTCTGTCCCTCATGCCTGGAATTCTCTTCTCAATTCTTCCTCATGGCTACCATGGTTTCCTTTCAGTCCCCATGTCAAGCTTACCTTTTACAGGAAGACTTTCCCAACCCTTCTTATTTCTGATGTCTTCCCTGTGCTCATTATTTCCTATTTATATTCCAGATAGCTTATTTGAGTAAATGTACTTAAATGTTGTCTGCCAAATTAGATTGTAAGCTTCTTAAGGGCAGGGGCTATTTTTTGTCTCTGTTTATACACTTGGCATTTAGCACAGTGCCTGCATATTAAGCACTTAATAATTTTTTATTGATTGAGTGATGACTGATAAGCCAGGAATTTTATGTACTGAGGAAATTACGCATCCCAACCCCCTGTACGTGACATATACCCCCTTTAAAATAGTGCAGCAGATCAATGATTCCACTCATTCTTACATTATCATTTTCCTTTTTAATCCTATTTCTTCAAGATACCATTGGACCTTGGCTAAAACTATGAAGTAGATTTGAAAAATTCATTCACTCAGACATTCTTTAAAAAATAACTTTTAGGAAACAGGAATAAGTGGAGTTTTCCTTAAAATGACAAGGAATGTCTATCTAAAACTATCAACAAGGCTTTTCTGTAATGGGGATAGGGGGATAGGTTAGAAAGCCTTTCCAGTAAGATCAGGTATAAAACAAGAATGTCCATTATTACACTTGTTATTCAATATTGTTTTGGAAATTTTAGCTATAAAAATAAGACAAGAAAAAGGAATTGTAGGAAGTAGAATAGGCAATGAAGAAAAACTATCATTCTTTGCAGATGACATGATGACATACTTAGTGAATCCTGCAGAGTCAACTAAAGAGCTAATAGAAACAATTAACAACTTCAGCAAAGTTGCAGATATAAAATAAACCCCCATAATTCATTAGAATTTCTATATATTACCAACAAAGTCCAACAGCAAGGGATAGAAAGAGAAATTCCATTAAAATTTCTGCAGATACTATAAAAGACTTGAGAGTCTACCTGCCAAGACAAATGCATGAATTATGTGAACACAATTCTAAGAAAGCTTTCAAAAAAGTCAGAACTAAACCACTGGAGAAATATTAAGTGCTCATGGATAGTCTGAGCCAATATGATAAAAATGACAATTCTACCTAAATTAATTTATTTTTCAGTTCCATGCCAATCAAATTATCAATAAAATTTCTATAGAGGCAGGAAAATTTAATGATTCATCTGAAAGAAAGATTAATAATTTCAAAGGAACCAATGAAAAAATGTGAAGGGAGGTAGTTTCCTTAGCCTACCGGAGCCTGAAATGTAGTATAAAACAATAATCATCAAAAACAATTTGGTACTGGCTAAGAAACATCAATGGAATAGATAGGAAACAGTAAATGAGTTAAATAATCAAGTGTTTGACAAATCTAAAGATCCATGATTTGGGGACAAGAAATCACTATTTAACAAAAATTGCTGAGAAATTTGGAAAGCAGTTTGACAGAAATTGGGTACAGATGAACATCATAAACTGTATATTGAGGGAAGACCAAAATGTGCACATGATTCAGATATAAGGCATGAAATCATAAGCAAATTAGGAGAGCATGGAATAACGTACATTTAAGACTTATGGCTAAAGTAAGAATTTATGACCAAAAAATATAGAAAGCATTATAGAATATAAAATAGATAAGATAAATTACATACTTTTAAAAGGTTTTGAATGAACAAAACCAATGAAGCCAAGATTAGGAGGAAAGAAGAAAATTAAGAGGGGATTTTCATCAAGTTTGTCTGGTTTTTATTTAATATCTGAAATTTTAGAGAGCCTGATTTCAGCTATGCATGACTGAGGTACTTGGGCTGTAAGATGATGAACAATTTCTTAAATGACTGGGAAGTCAAAAGGGCTGATAAGTCAGGAGATGATGAGTAGAACTGAGTTTGAGTGCAGAAATTTGTCCCATTTTGCCTCTTTTTTTCTTGGATATGAAGCACAACTAATAGGTATGAGATATGAAAAAAGCAGTTATCCTTCTCATACCTTGTCATGCCTTAAAAATATATTACCTTCATTTCTTGTGTCTTTATTTTTCCATGAATTTAAATGAAGGCCAAACCTATTAGATCACATCAGAAATTAGAGTTAGTAGGAGAGTCTACTGGAACAGAGGAGAGAAGTTGAATATGGACTTTAGAAGTCAGCTATCCATATGATGCAACTTCATAAGGACTTCATTCAGAGGGAAATTAATTTCTGGGGCTAGAAATCAGGAGACATTCCTTGGGCATCGTGGTAGTCTCTTGGTGACCGAGAATGACAATTGTCTTTGTGCATTATCATCTATTGATGTACCCTCAAGTGGCTTTGGAGTCCAAAGGCTGAGGCGCAGAGTTTGTGGCACATGGGGCCTGGGACTCCAGTTGTTACGGGAGGTGCAGTTGTAGCCTGGTATCGGCGTTCACGCGCAGCGGCAAGACATCGATGTCGTTCATCTTCCAAGGTGGTGGCGGCATGGTTAATGTGGGTTCGCCAGCTGCTTCTGTCAGAGGCAGTGAGTTCTAGTTGCTTTGGTGTAATGTCAGCCCACTTCAGGTTTGACTTTAGCTGATCCTTGAATCTTTTCTTTGGTCGGCCTTGTTTCCTGAGTCCAGCTGACAGTTCACCATAGAATACCTGTCTTGGTATTCGCTGTGGGTCCATGCGGATGACGTGTCCAGACCATCGTAGCTGGGTTCTGAGGACCATGACTTCGATGCTGGTGGAGTTGGCTCTGTCGGGGACTTCCTGATTGGTGATTTGGTCCTGCCATCGGATCCTCATGATTGACCAGAGAGAGTGTTGGTGGAATTGTTCCAACTGCTTCATGTGCTTCCAGTACAGTGTTCATGTCTCAAAACCATACAGGAGCGAGCTGAGGACCATTGCATTATACACTTTGAGCTTCATCGCAGTGTTTACACCGCTGTGTTGGAGGACTTTGGAGTGCAGCCGCCCGAGTGCCTGGCTGCCTTTTGGATCCTGGCATTAATCTTGTGGTCTAGGGACCTGTCGTTGGCGATGGTGCTGCCCAGGTACTTGAAAGTGTTGACATTAGAAAGCTGTGTGCCATCGATTGTAATGCACGGCTGACTAGATGGCCTCCCCGGTGTGGGTTGGAACAGCACCTCTGTTTTGCTGAGGCTGATAGTCAGGCCAAACAGTTTTGTTGCGGTGGAGAACCTGTCCACGATGGTTTGGAGATGATTTTCTTGGTGGGCCATGAGAGCACAGTCATCTGCAAAGAGAGCTTCCAGGATGAGTCTCTCTGTTGTCTTTGTTTTTGCAGTCAGGCGGCGAAGGTCGAATAGTGAACCATCCAGTCGGTATTTGATGTAGATGCCCCGGTCTAGATCCATCACAGCATGTCGTAATACTTGGGTGAAGTATAGGTTGAATAGTACCAGAGTGAGGACACAGCCTTGTTTCACGCCACTGGAGATGTTGAAGCGATCAGAAGTCTCTCCACCAGATAGGACTTCCCCTGTCATGTCGACATGAAAGAGCTGGATCAGTTTGACGAATTTTGCTGGGCAACCAAGGTTGCTAAGGATCACCCACAATGTGTCCCTGATCACTGTGTCGAATGCCTTTGTCAGGTCTATGAAGACAATGTAGAGACTCAGGTTCTGCTCAAGGCATTTTTCCTGCATTTGCCTCACCGTGAAGACCATGTCGATGGTGCTCTGATCTGGTTAGAAGCCACATTGTGATTCAGGCAGGTTCTGCTCTGAAACAGATAACAGGAGTCTGTTGAGTATAACATGGGCAAGGATCTTTCCGGCAGTGGAGAGTAGTGAGATGCCTCTGTAGTTGTCACAGGCTGCTCATGCAGCTTTGTTCTTATATAGGGCTATGATGGAGGCATCTCTGAATTCTGGGGGCATGTCTTCCTCTTCCCATATGCTGGTCAGCACTATGTGGAATGCCTGGAGAGCCTTTCCATTTACGGCCTAGTATACCTCAGTTGGGATCCCGTCTTTACTGGGTGCCTTGCCTGCACTCATTTGTTTAATGGCTTTTTGGACTTCCTCTATTGAAGGAGGGACGTCAAGTTGTTCAATGGTGCGGTTTTGGGGGATCTGGTCAAAGGCGCTTTGGTCAACTGAAGAGGGTCGGTTGAGAGGCTGACTGAAGTGTTCTTTCCACCTGTTGCTGATGCCTTTTTTATTTTTTATGAGAGTGTCACCATCAGAGGATAGCAAGGGAGTGGTGGTGGGTTTTAATGGCCCCATAGACAGTCTTGAGGGCACTGAAAATTTTTTTGTAGTTTTTTTGTATCAGCAAAGAGCGGGATTTCTTCTGCCTTTTTTCCCCACCATCGACCTTGCATCTTCCTGATCTCACACTGTGTTGTGGCTTGGAGAGCCTTGAATCTGTCCTTTTTAGGAGCAGAGTTTGGGTTATTTTGCCACTCCATAAAGGCTTTGTTCTTTTTGCTCAATAGGTCTTCAATAGCAGTGTTGTTCTCGTCGAACCAGTCCTGCTGGTTGTGTTGTTTGGGGCCTAGGACTGCCTTTGGTGTTTCCTTCACTGCATCTCTGAACTGGTTCCATTTCTCAGTTGAGCTTCCAGTGAGTGGTCCCTTGGCAGACAGCCTGTCGTCCAGGCAGGACTGGAATGTTTGCAAATAAGATGGATCTCTAAGACGACTCACGTTGTAAAATGCGCCAAACTGTCTGGGCGCATTTTGGATGGCGAGGCACAATGCGCATTTGAAGAGTCGCTCTAACCAATCGGTGGTCTGTCCAACATTCAGCTCCTCTCATGGCTCTGGTGATCTGTACATCCTGGATGTCTTGCTGGCGTACAATGATGTAGTCAATGAGATGCCAGTTTTGATAGTGGATGCATCCATGTTGTTTTATATTTGTTCGCCATTCTGAACACAGTGTTCATGATGGTGAGTTCGAACTCTGAGCATTTGCTGAGTAGTAGTAGGCCGTTGTTGTTCATTGGGCATATGTATGTCTAAATACATTTACTTTAAATTTAAGTCCACTCTCCCCAGGGACTTTGTGTATGCAAAGGGAAAAGACACTTCAGTATTGCAATGGGTGGGAAGAAAAAAAATGTGTTTCTAGTATACCCTAAATACCTTTTCTAGAAGCTAAAATAAACATATTAGTTAATTGATAATGAGGAACATACCATATGGGGGCTTATAAATAATCATACTGGAAACTCCCACCTTTTCTGAGTTACTCAGAGAATCTTGAAGGAGGAAGTCACTGTCTCCTAGGAACCAGTCAGTAATAAAGGGAGCTTGGAAAATGTTCCCAGCGGAGATGCTACAGACATAAGTTATATATGTATACAAATAATTCTATAAACTAATGTTGGGCATGAGTACTTAAGAAAAGCATGGTAGGTTTGGGGAACATAGAGAAGAAAGAGATCATTTCAGCGATAGATGCATGGGAAAAGTAGATTTCAAGTTGTGTTTCAATGATTACCAAAAATTATACAGATGAAGTGAAAAAAAAAAAAAACAAACCCAGTTATCCTTCACCTTTTCTGCCCACTCCCATCACTATCTATTCATTCATCTATCAATCAATTAATAAGCATTTTAAGCACTTTCTACCTGACAGGACCTGAACCCTAGGTTCTGGGGATATAAAAATAGAAAGATTCCAGTTAATATTCCCTTTTAAATTGGTTATCAGAAGGCTCTTGCCCCAAACTACTGGGAGCTTGGAAAATGTTCCCAGTGGAGAACAGACATAAGTCTGTTATTACAGATGTAAGTCATATATGTACACAAATAATTCTATAAACTAATGTTGGACATGAGTACTTAAGAAAGCAGGGTAGGTTTGGGGAACATAGAGTTTATAGTCTAATCACTTATCCACATCCTTCCAGGTTCCCAATAAACTTGACCACTGTATGTCCCTCCCTTACCCCTGCCAGCTTACCTAAGCCACATTTTTCTGACCACCTGCTTCCTACATAGACTAAACTGGTCTGTATCTTTTCCACTTAAAGCCTTATAGAAGATGAAAGCAAATCAGATAAATTATTTGGAATTAAAGTGCTGATGACTGATAATGGCTTAATACATCAACTCACCTACTTAATATGTGAATGTCCCAAGTGGTTTATAATGTCTTAATTTTCTCTATTCCATCCCTTACAGAGTTGCCAATTTTTCCAGCTCTCAGATCTAACTATGTTACTACATTACTCAAAAATATTTCAGTTTCCTAATGTGTCCAGAATAAAGGAGAAACTTCTCAGCTGCAAACTAAAGATCCTCAATAATCAGATTACTTACCTTTCTAACTTTATTTCACATTAATCCTCTTTGCAAAATCACTCCCAGACAAACCAGATGCTTTCATATCCTCTAAATTCTATGGCCCACTAGGTAGTTGCTCCTTAACTTTTATTCCATCTCTTCACTCCAACTTGCCCAAGAAGAAAGATTTTTTTCATATCATGTTCAGAAATTTCTTCCTTCAAGACTAAGTTCAGATATCACACTCTGAAATTTTATCTTGTCTCCCTTGTTATTCATGATCTCTCCCTCTTCAAATTACTTTGCATTTACTAACCTGGGTGTGTCATACTTCACCTCAACAGAGGTCTCCCTCTTTCCCCCCAAATAAGTTTAAAACTGATTTTTGTTGTCCTTAACTTCTTCACCAGATTCTGTTCATCCTGTACTTTGACAATCCTAGCATTATTCTTCTAGGACTATACCATACTTTAGTCCTAATCCTGGGTTCAAATCCCACCTTTAATAAATCCCAGCTTAATGCCCCTGGTGAAGTCCCTTAACCTTTCAGTGATTCAGGCAATTCTTTAAGATTTTAAAGTGCAGAGAAGGTTCTGGACAGCATTGGTACAGGGGGTTTTCTCCCCTTTAAATGCCTCATGCCGAAGACCCTTGGGACATTCATACATTAACTGGGTCATTGTTAAGTTATTGAGTCATTGTTTAAGTCATTATTAGTCAATAGGAATTCATAGATGTAATACATATCCCTCCATCACCTGCCATCTTTTTAAATTTTCTACATACCTTTTAAGATTTAATGTGACAAATTTTCCTTTATATCCCACATTGTTCTCTTTAAACAAATCTTTGTTCTTCCTTCCTATAAGATTTGTTTCATTTTTATGTCTTCAGAATATCATCATTGAAAGATTTCCACAATTTTTTTGGATTGAATTTTCCCTATATAACTGAAATGTATGATATCCTTCTTCTCTTTTCATTGGCCCTCTTGAAGTTTGCTCTTCTGAAATCTAGGTTACATGTCAAAATAGGTTCAGCTTTTCTCTCCTATTCAGTCATAAATTCTAATAATCATTTCCTCCACCCATAAGTCATTATTATTTTCTACCTAAAAAACTAGCTCCTTCCTGTCAGTAAAAATGATATTTGGAATAAAAATTATCCGCATTAGTTACTTTTGAAAGAAAACATCATTAGTAAGTTTCTAAGAAATTGTCAGTTGTGGTTTTTTTGGACCAGCATATATCCAAGAGATAATCAGTAAATTAAGTCCCCTCCAATCATTTCCTTTGGTATGTCAAGTTTATGACATATTTCTCCAAAAGTCTTACTACCATGCTCTCTCTGTCCTGGTGATATGTATTATAAATCTTAAGAATACTACTTTTCCCCCTCTGATCTTCAGTCAAATACTTTTTCCTTTTTTTTCACTAATTTATTATTGGATTTTAAAAATATATAGATATTTTCTTTATATACATTGCATTATTCCCCTAATCTTTTACTTAACCCATTCTTTTTCAGTAAGATATCATCTTCCATAGTCTTATTCCATGGATCTCCTCCCAGTAAATGTCAGTGGCCTCATAGGAGAAATCTTTTCTTCTGTATTAGATCTTTATTTTACATTTTTATTATCTATATTCTAGGAAAATGAGGTCAGGTGTCTTAGTGGATATGGAGATCTCCTCAAAACCAGGACTATCTGGCTTCAAGTTCCATGTCTCAGGGTCTCAGGCAAATTTCTAAGATTACAAGTTGCAAAGAAGGTACATGAATGTACATCATACATTAATCATGTATACCATACTACATTGGTCAAGGAAGTTTCTTCAATGATAATTCCTTATGCAAATAATATCAAAAAGTCAGTACCATCCTTGCTTAACAAAAAACTTGCTAAAAGAGATGTCATACTGGACAGGAAGTTCTAGGCCCCTTCATCTTTAAAATAAGAAATTTGGATTAGGTGAATACTTAGGTTCTACCACCTCACCCATAGTTCTGCAATTCTATGAATCAATAATGATTTCATATTATACCAGAATCACTATGCTTGCAGTGCCACAGCAAACAGTCAGAATGACAAAGGACTAGGAAACCTCATTTACATAAAACATAGAGAGAATGGTGAATTAATTCCTTGGTGTATAATATTTGTATTTCTAAAATAATCAAGATACTATTATTTTTGCCCAAAGTGAAGACTTTTTTGACCCCTACAAAAGGAGATAAAGAGGGTTTTAAGAACATCCATCTAAAATGGGGTAATTACTTTTTTTAATAGGAAGAAGGGCTTCAGTGCAAAAACAAATGAGGGAAAGAATTTTTAGAAATAGAGAGTTGGAACCAGCATCAAGATGTTGGAGAGTACAAGAATGTAACACATAGAAGGAAAGGAAGAATAATGAACACCGGAAAATGAGCAATAGATAATAAGTATAGACTTACCCAAATGGACAGGACTAAGCACTCTGAGAAAGTGGAATGGGCTTGCTCTCCAAACAATGATTCCAAAAGTACACAAGGAAGGACAGAAGAGAAAGTTTCCTGTGGAGTCAAGAGGAGAAGAGCTGAGGAGTAGATGGTGACTTCTTGCTGAAAGGGAATGAGGAAGCTATTTGTCTAGATGATGATAAGAAATTAATGCTATCTCATTTCTAGGACATGATACAGAACTATATGGGAGTCCAAAATGGCAATTTTGCTTATGTTATGGTCATTCATCTGACCCAAATGCTACTTAAAGGAACCCAAAAAGTTTTGTGAAAGCATTGCATAAGAATCTAAAGACCACAGAGCCACAAGTGGTGGATTTCATTATTGCTGCCAGTTAAAGACACGAGCTTCAGAAGGGAAAGGCAGATTTGGGACTAAACATCTGGTTAAGAGGTAGATGGTCAGAAATGGGATTTGGATTTTTAGATGACAATTTAAAATATAGGAATGACAGGCCTTGATCAGATATGGCATATACTCCAAAAGGGTTAAATAATGTTTACTTTCCTAAAACTTTGAATATGTACCCAAATGAAAAACTTAAAATGAAAAGGAAAGGAGAAAATCCCAGCTCCTTATCTTCTAGGGTAAATGGGGATAGGACCTAAAGATATGCTTTTACTAGCAGAGAGGACAAACTAAACTGGCACCTTCTCTGAAACTGATAATGTTTTAACTAGAGATATTAACCTGAAGTTCATGTACTTTCCTGTTTATTTAATATTTTGATAAATATTTCAAAATAATTGGTTCTTATTGGAATCTTGTGTATTTTATTCTATGCATTTCAAAATGAATGGTCTGAGAAGGGATCACTAGACTGTGAAAGAGGACCATGCCACAGGCAAAAAAAAATCTTAGAAACTTCTCTGGGGGCACCGAGTGGTTAAGTGACTTTGTGTCAATATGTGCCAAGTGCTGCCTTGAATACAAGTATTTCTGACTCTAAAGTGGCCTCTCTGTCCACTAAGCCAAGCAGCCTTCCTTTTCAGGAGCCTTGAAACATGATCAATGTAATTTCAACTGAAAAACAAGAGAGAAAACTCCCTTTATATGGCCCTGAAGATAAACTCAAGGATAACAAAATGTAGAAAGAGAATAGTAGCATAGATATCCAAGAAATTACAGAATACTGAATTCAAGAAAAGAGTCAACAATAAAATCCATGGTCTCAGATGTTTCTACATAAATGCAAAAGTACAGATAATCAATAAGATGAACTCAAGAGCCTATCCTATCACTGGAACTGACTCGGGAGAGACCTGGAGGAAGTGACCAGTGTGGCTGGGATTTCTGATGTAATAATGGTTTTAAGAGACCAAGACTAGCTAATCATAAGCCTCAAGGTGGAGCTGTCCTCAGTTGCACCAGTGAGCTCTCAGGGAGGATAGAGGCAAATTTTGATCCCTTCTGGATTCTAAGGCAGACTCTCAACCAATACACCAACTACCTCTTGGTCAGCCAGATGGGAGGAAAAGTCACCTACTCTGAACTGAATTGGAATACTTTGGGACTAATGAATTTGCTGCTGATCCCAGGCATGCACATTGTATGGCTCCCAGTGCTTTGTATTAAAAGTAATTTCTAAATATCCCACATTCTTAAATGAGGTTGACAAGTACTTTTTCACCTTGTAATGTCCGATGCTAAATAATATTATTTCTTAAAATCACTACTTTTTCATCTTTTTCTCCAGCATTTGTGCTGAGAAATTTTAAACATTTTATCTAAAAATAACTGGCTATTCTTTAGTAACAGACCCTAGTGTATAGTGGAAAGAATGCTAGAATTAGAATTCCTTGAACTTGAATCCTAAAAAGCTAGGTGACCCTGAGCAAACTTATACTATATGAACCTTAGTTGCATGATTGGTAAAATATGGATGATAATATTTGTATTTAAATATTTAATACTATTTACTATGCCATAAAAATATTTATCATGACATAGGAACTAGAGTTCTTATCTAAGATGCATGAAGGCTTCAGTTCAAGTCCTACCTCTGATCTTTCCTAGCTATTTGACCTTGGGTAAATGAACCTTCTCGTATTCTAAGTGGAATAGTATTTTCTTACCTGAGTTCATAGAGAAAATTTTCTCTTGGAAATCCCACTATACTAGGAAAATCACAGGCCAAGTCCATATCAATATATTCAACTTGATTTCCATGTCACTCCACATAAACCCCCTTTAATAACCAATAAAAATGGAGAAATAATTCTGGATTTTTGAAGGACATGACATGAGAGCACAAGTTAGGTTCTAGCAAACTAGAAAGGCTTTGTGGAAAGGCCCAGCCATGGACTGTCTGTTGACTTAGAACTAGTTTTGAGTTATATCACTAAATCCCCAACTATCAAGAATTGCTTTCCCCCCCCCAAACATAATGATTCCATAAAGGTGGTCCCTATAGATGGAGAGATTAACAATCTTCTTTGGGGATGGGAAAAACACATCAGGAAAATCAAGTTTTTGAATTGGAAAATGAGGGGATACCCTTCAATTGGGGAATGGCTGAACAAATTGTGGTATATGTTGATGATGGAATACTGTTGTGCTCAAAGGAATAATGAACTGGAGGGATTCCATGTGAACTGGAACGACTTCCAGGAAGTGATGCAGAGCGAAAGGAGCAGAACCAGGAGAACATTGTACACAGAGCCTGATACACTGTGGCACAATCGAATGTAATAAACTTCTCTACTAGCAGCAATGCAATGATCCAGGACAATTCGGAGGGACTCATGAGAAAGATGCTATTCACATCCAGAGGAAGAACTGTGGGAGCAGAAACAAAGAAGAAAAACAACTGCTTGATCACATGGGTTGAGGGGAAATGGCTGGGGATGTAGACTCTAAATGAACAGCCTAGTGCAAACACCAACAACATGGAAATAGATTCTGATCAAGGACACATGTAATACCTAATGAAATTGTGCATTGGCTGCGGGAAGGGTGGGGGGAGTGAAGGGAGTGAAATAATGTGATTCTTGTAACCAAGGAATAATGTTCTAAATTGACTAAATAAATCAATTTTTAAAAAAGAAAGAAGGAGGGGGTAAGGAGGGGGAGCTGGGTAGCTCAGTGGATTGAGAAACAGGCCTAGAGACGGGAGGTCCTAGGTTCAAATCCGGCCTCAGTCACTTCATAGCTGTGTGACCCTGGGCAAGTCACTTGACCCCCATTGCCTAGCCCTTACCACTCTTCTGCCTTGGAGCCAATACACAGTATTGACTCCAAGACAGAAGGTAAGGGTTTAAAAAAAAGAAAGAAGGAAAATCAAGATTTTGGAGGACAGACCTAAAATTTAGGGTCCTAGATTGTGCACTAGAGTAGGGACCGGAATTCACCTAGCCTAACCTTAATTTCATAGATGAACAACTGAAGTTTAGAGAGGCTAAATAGCTTTCTCAATTAGTACTTACCAATGAGTACAATGTCACTTATAATAGCTGAATAGGATGTGTGTTTCTGATTTTAGAGTTGGTAAGGCATAGTTTCAAATTCTGCCTCAAACACTTACTAGCTATGTAACCCAAAAGAAGAAGGGATTAGGAATTGAGAACTCTAGGACCTACTTGCCTAACTAAGAGTAATTAGAAATACTAGCTAAATTGAGCTAACAAAAGATATGTTACTTCCCTATGCCTCAGTTTCCTTCTCAATAAATAGGTTATATGTGTTGTAATGTCTCCCTCATGTTTAACATGTTTGGAGGATTTTCCCAATTGAAAGATTATAATATAACATTTATAAAATGAAGTGATATATCCACAAAAATCAAAGAGTTGCAAGGGATCTTCTATTCCATCTAGTTCATCACCCTCAACCCCCAATAAAGAATCCCTTCCATATTCTTTTAATTGATGATTTTAGTGGACACTTGAGCAAAGAAGAGGACCTTTTGATGGGTCAGCTCATTCTTATTTTTGTATATCAGCAGTTATGATAAGATCGAGTTCCATAGATTGAGTCAGAAATCAGGCTCCCTGCTCCCTCTCTATTAGTCCCATTTTCCACCATTTAGCATGTCTTTAGTTTGCATCTCAACTTTCCTTATAGGTTAAAACACAAAATAATTCATTCTCTGTGTTCCCATTTCTGACCAAATGGTTATTTTTTAAGCCCTTCTCTTTCTTCTGGTAATCAATACTTTGCACTGATTTCAAGGCAGAAAAGAATTCAGGGTTAGACAATGGGGGTTAAGTGACTTGCCCAGAGTCACACAGCTAGGAAGTGTCCAAGGCCAGAATAGAACCCAGAACCTCCTATCTCTAGGGTTGGTTCTCAATTTACTGAGCAATCTAGCTGATCCTGGCCAAATGGTTATTAGCAGAGGAAGAGGTTTGATGGTATATTGTATTCCTCTGAAAATAACTAGTTGGTTTCAGATCAAGAAGGTCCTGCCCTGTTAGCAACTGAAAGCTACTCCCTCAGGACAGTCACAGGACATGCTCCTGCCTTCTTCTTAGAGTTATTATGCTGTACTGAGCCAAGCTGAGGTTAGGAAGGAATAATGAATTATTTTCCTGACATTTAAAATTAGGAAGTGCTACAATGCTTTTAATATATAATTCATCAATGGCTGGTAACAGGTTCTTATTATTACCTCTGAAATGTATTCCTCTTGAGTGGGGCATCATTGACCTTGGATTATAGATTTGGAGATTTTTGGAAGGAATTTTATAAGCCAGTGACCTCAATGCCACTCTGTTATAGAAAAGGAGACTGAGACTGGAAGGGGGCAAGTGACTTGCCCAGGGTCACACAGATAGTGTTTTTACAAGGCAAATTTTGAACTCAAATATTCTGGATTCCAAACTTAGTACTCTATTCACTAAATCACCTATCTGGTTATTAACACAAGCTGGATGCCAAAATCCAAAGTGTTTACTTCTTATCTCAAAGATCGAATAATATGAACTTCCCAATGACAGGACCAATCCAGATATGGGAAGATATGGATTCTGGAGTCATTTGCCTATTCTGTTCCAGTCATGCCATGTAGCTGGCCAAACCCGCTTATCTGCATAGTATAGACATCAGTTCTAAACCATGTCTGCATATCCCCAAAGAACCTATGAATATTCCTGCTAATAGGCAGGGAGGATAGGGGAACAGCTGTCTTGAAGTAAAATAAGTAGAGAAATTCCATGAAGTAAAAAAAGTTCAAATAAATAAATGTAAAAATTCTGTGAGAGTGGCTTGAGTGTTAGGAAAAATCTTCCCCACTATACATCCAGGGTAAAGAGCTCTCTGGAAATCCAAACGGCCTGGGTTTGGTGATCTATTGGGGCTCTACAGCTGCAGCCAAGAGATCATAACTCAAGGGTTTGACTGTCTGATAAATCTCCACATTCCTCATATAAGTGTTGGGAAATAGTCAAAGAAAGGCACAGGGGAACGTGGAGATATTTCACAAGCTAAAAGACTGGGATAATTGCTGTTGCTGTCTTCTTCCCTTTTTGAAGGGGTGCTTAATTTGGTCTCTCTTGCCATTACTCTGCACCCTGCCCTGGGCTAAGAGAAGCCAGTGGAAAACTGAATGAGGAATTATTATAGTCCTTGCTGGTGGTTCTGCTCCGAGAATTCAGCTGCAATTATACAAAGCTTCGGAGACCTCCGAACATGGGACAATCTTACTTACCAGCCTCCATCCCTTTACTCAGGATGTGCTCCTGCCTGCAGTGCCCTCTCCCATTCTCGCCACCTCTGAGTCCTACACATCCTTCAAGGCCAAGTATGAAATCAGTCTTCATCAAGAACTTATCACATGTTAGGCACTGAGCTCAGAGCTTTTATTTGACTCCTACAACAACCCTGAGTTGGATGCTATCACCCCCATTTTATAGCAAGGCAAAATGAGGCAAACAGAGGTCAAGCTACTAATGCCAGATGTTATGCTAGGCATTGGGGATACAAAGACAAAAGGAAACAAACCCTGCTCTCAAGTAGTTCATATTTTTTTAATAATATGAATTAAAGAATAAAGAATAATAAAGTTCAGATTCCTGTTCTGATGCTAAAACCTTAACTCTGTTTCTATCTCTATCTCTGTGTGCATTTAACTTTAGATATATTTAAGTATATAAATATAACACACACATATATATATATATACACACACATGCTTTCTATCCATATGTTCTATACGCATATGAACAAACAACCATATTCCAAGTAGATATAAAATTGTTTGGAAGGAAAGACACTAGCTGTTGGAGGACCCCAAATACCTTCATGGAGAAGAGGTACTTGAGTTGAATTTAAAGGAAGCTAAGGACCATAAGAAGTGGGGATGAGAAGGAAGTACATGCCAGCCATGGAGCACAAGTAATGCAAAGTCAGAAAGTTGCAAAAGGAAATGTCAAGCATGAGGAACAGGCACAAGGTCATTGAGCTGGAGCATAGAGTGCATGAAGGGAATTCACTTCTCTGCTACCACAAATTGATCAGGGCTCCTTTCTTGTGCTAATGCTTCACCCCCTCTATGCAGAAACCTAGTCTAGATACACCTAGAAAGCCCAAGGAGGCTTTCACGCACCTTGATGATCATCTGGACTCTACAGGGTCATGATGGGGAAGGCAGAAGGAAGAATGAAAGCCTGGTCTTGGGCGAGCTGCCATATCCTCAGAACAGTGGCTTATGGTGCAGTCTTGTCTCCATGCAGACTTCTGAGCCTCAAAGGCTTTCCACTTCTCACACCTAGAAAAAAAGCAGAAGGTAAGAGAGGTGACCTTACAGGTTCTCTGAGTCTGGGAATGGGGGGGGGGGGTGTAGGAGTGGGAGGAGCAGGACTGCTGAAGCTGTCTGATGAGGAAAAATGAAAGAGCTTGGATCTATCTAATGAGCTTAAATGAAGACAAAGGAGGAATATACTAATTCTCCAAACAGTAGAGAGGAAGAAATATCAAGGGAAAAGGAGTCATGAGATGTAGTTAAAGGGACAGAAGAGAACTGAGACTAAAATGGAAGAGAAATACTCAGGAATCTGGCTGTTTCTTCAATCCTTCTAATAAATCTCTCTCATTTGACCAAATTAATCAACCAAAAGTCTTACTAAGCAGCTACCCTGTGTCAGGCATTGTGCTATGCAAAAGGGACACAAAGACAAAACACAAGTGGACCATAATAGATTCAGTGTATACCATGCTGACCAAATCACTCTCCCTATCCACTCCTACCTACCCAGTTATTGGCTTGATTTCAGGAAGAAAATCACAATTTTTTCAGAGGAAACCAATCAGATTAGGGAAAGGAATTGAAGTCATTTCATATGGAAATCAGTTGGCTGGAATGGAGTTGCTTAGCCTTGAGAAGGAAAGATTTGGGAAGAGGGTGTGAAAGATGCTTTTAAGTTGGCAAAATCAAGGCTTCTGTCATATAAAAAATTTAGAGGTATATTTTTGTAATCAAAAAGAACCAGAAGCATAGTAGATGCCCATTGTCTGGAGGATGGCTAAGTAAGTTGTGCTATGTGAATGTAATGGAACATGACCCTGCTATAAGAAATGATGAATATGATACAGCTACAGAAGTAGGGAACATGTTAACTGATGAGGAAAATTGTTTTAATACCATATTTCAATTTCTAATGTAACATAATATTGCTTTTCCCGAATAAACTCAAAAGAACTTTTGTTCAGTCTGAGAAATGTCCTTGCATTTCTTGCCCTAGTACATCTTCTAAAATTGAGATAATTGAGATTAAGAATGTGAGTTCCACTGACTTTGGAAACAAAGCTTGCTTCAGTCATATGTCAAAGGGTAGTATGCCTTCATTAAAATAAATTATGGAGATCCAAATTTAACAAGACCTAACTTAGTCTTTCCATCTAGAACTCTAAGGGCCAGTACCTTGTGATCAGATGTATGACTTCCATTACCACATAAGGGATCAGAGAGAGAGACTAGAAAATATTAGCCTCCCTCCTCATTAGATATACACTAATTAAAAATGTCTTTTATTATTCAGGGAAAGACTAAATAATGAGTTGTCAGAACTTAATTTAAATGAATCAGGCTTCTACAACAGGGTCTCTGTTTACTAAGAGAATGGTCATTTATCATGGCCATTAATCTATTGATTATTGACCATCCTAATTAATAAAGAGATTTTCATTTCCTAGAATGTTGTGTCTAGGAATGCATACTCATCACACTGATACAGAGTGGAATAAGCAGAACCAAGAAAACACCAGAAAGAATTATAAGAACAAATTATAAGAACAAAATGATTGAAACTGAAAGCTGCAGTTTTTTTTAAATTTTTATTTAATTAGTCAATGTAGAACATTTTTCCTTGACTACAAGAATCATATTCTTTTCCTCCCCTCCCCCTACCCTTTTCTGTAGCCTATGCTCAATTGCACTGGGTTTTACATGTGTCCTTGATCAAAACCTATTTCCATGTTGTTGATGTTTGCACTAGGATGATCATTTAGTCTTCATTCCCAAACATATCCCCATCAACCCATGTAATCAAGAAGTGGTTTTTCTTCTATTTCTACTCCCACAGTTTTTCTTCTGAATGTGGATAGTGTTCTTTCTCTTAAATCCCTCTGAGTTGTTCTGGATCACTGCATTACCACTAATGGAGAAATCCATTACATTCAATTGTACCACAGTATATCAGTCTTTGTATAAAATGTTCTCCTGGTTCTGCCTCTTTCACTCTGCATCATTTCCTGGAGGTCATTCCAGTTCACATGGAATTCCTCCAGTTCATTATTCCTTTAAGCACAATAGTATTCCATCACCAAGTTATACCACTGTTTGTTCAGCCATTCCCCAATTGAAGGGTATTCCCTCATTTTCCAATTTTTTGCCACCACAAAGAACACAGAAATGAAAATTCTTTTTTAAATTAATTTTATATGGTCAATTTCAAACATTATTCCTTGATTACAAGAATCATATTGGACTCTTCCTTGATTGTGAAAATGAAATTGTAATTCCCTGTCTATTATTAGATTTTAATCCCCAAAAGTGTAAACCCAGTACTTAAAAGTTGAGTATGGAGATCCGCCCATTTTGATTTAATTAAAAAAGGTACAAACACCCATCTCACATACTGAGTGGGAGGTCTGTGACCCAAGTGTGAAAGAGTGGGTGAAGAATCAGAATCCACTGACTGGTTTCTGGGTGGTCCTAGAGTGAAGCATCAGCTGTTATTGGTAGATGTAAAAATTAAGGGAAGTCATCCAAGAAAAAGGGTCTTTAAAAGAGAGTGATCAGGGCCTGAAGGCAGTACTTCTTCTGGAAGTTTGTCTGGAAGTTCAACTTGGACTTCCACTTTTGTTGGAGTTCTACTGGCAGTTCTGCTGGAGTGGAAAATAATTTTTCATTCAGAAGAATGCTGACTGGACCTGTTTTTTCCTGTATGACAAAGGCTGGCACTATAGAAAAAGTGCCAGGCTGAAGAATATGTGAAATTGATCATGTAGATGGGGGAGGGGCTCCAGGAGTGGATTCCAGAGGAGGAGGAGACTCTGGCTTGGAGAACAATGAGAGTCTCTCTGTCTTGAGAAGCAGAAGAGAGAAGGTGGGAAAAAGACTTTCTCCTGGGGATTACCCACTTTTCCTGCTGGTGACTGGAAATCCTTCCCCCAACACTTCCCAATTGAAAGGACTTCTGAAGAGAAACCTGAGCAGACTTTACCTCAGCTCCTGTTGCTCAGTGGTGAGTCAACCTGACTCTCTCAGGGGACTCAGGCTGCCAAGGCCTGAGTTCCCCCCCCAAACTGGGTTTAGATAGAGATAGGGACCCCATTTTCCCACTTTCCTTTTCCCATTCTTCCCTGCCCATTACTCCTTTTGTATTATCTGATTGAGTTAACATTTAAAGTTATCTGTTCTCCAAGCTGAGTGTGAGTGAACAGATCAAGGGGAGACCTTTTGGTCTGGAGTAGTAGAGGGGGGACAAGAGGGACAAGAGTGAACTGGGGAGAGCAGCTTTAGCTAAGGAGGGAAGGTAGAAGGGGGAAATTGTCAAACCCCCTCTCCTCTCTCTGAGCCAACTAGTTATATCTGCTGTCTCTCCTGAACCCCACTTTGAGAAGGGGGTTCTCCTCTCTTTCCCCCTCTCCATACCAAAAGTCCAAGCTTCCTTCAGGGTAAAAAACTTCTCTATTTTTAATACCCCTGGTGTAAGGATAATGTTAGGGTTGTGATCTAATCTAAACTAATTTGCTCACCAGAGAAAATTCTAAATAAAATACCCAAGTAAGTTTGGAAATTTATGGTGATTTTAATTAATATAGAATGAAGGAATTAAGGAGAAGAGAAAGAAGAGTGTATAGGATTTCTCCCACCTGGCCTGTGCCAGAGGGAGTTCAAAGACCTCCACCACAAGGTCTTTGAAGAAGATTAGAAGGTTTTCTAAGAGGATAGTGTTTGGAAGGTAAAGGAGAAAAGAATCAGCCTAAACTCTGAGAGAGCTCATTTAAGATGCCTCACCTGAACTAGGCTATTCAGCTTCTCCCATTATAGTATCAAGGAAAACTCACCTCCAAAACCAGACAATAGCTTCCATGACGCCAAGATGCCAAAATGCTCAGCAAGCTGCCACCAGAGCCACCTCTCCGCCAAAAGAGGCCAGAGTGAGGAAGTGACATGAAATATGTAGATGGTTTTTACATCACTTTCCTGCATCTCACATGTACCAATGGTAGATTAAGATTGACTTAGGACAGCCCAGGGGTCTGTCAGTTGTTTCTGATTTTTCATTTGCTAGCACATGTCTGTCATAGGCCATCCTCCTAAATACTTAATCCTCAAGTATGGATGTAGACATTCCTGTTTTTGTTAGACTAAGTAGGGTAGAGCAATCTAAAGTTTACACTGGTGGCCCTGTTCCTTTGAACTGACACGTGGTGAGTATAAATGCTGACTCCCTTTACCTTGGCCTTTCTGGAGGTACCAGCCTCCAGAAAGGCCCATTATCTTGAGATTCCTTCCCTTGGCTGGGGCCTCTGAACTTCTGCCTGGTTCAGAGGAGGCCAGAGCAGCTATCTCTCTCTCTTTTTCTTATCTTTCTCTCTTCCTTAATATCTTCCCTCTTTATTGAAAGATAAACTACCATAAATTCCATTCTGACTTCAGTAATTCATTTGAGATTTAGTAATGAAATCCCTGGCAACCAACTAAAATATTATTCACTTCAACCATAAATCAATAAAACTCCCTAAATACTGCTTTGGCTGCATCCCATAAATTTTGAAATGATGTCTCATCATTGTCATTTTTTTTCAGTGAAATTATTGTTTCTATGATTTGTTCTTTAATCCATTTTGGAGAATCATATTATTTAATTTCCAATTGTTTTTTTATTTGTAAAGGTGGGAAAAGGGGTTGAGTTTTAAAGGGTTGGACTTGATTTTTTAAAAGTTTGGTTACCAGAAATTTAATTAATTCCAAAGAGATTTTATTTAAAATTTATTTACAAAATGTAGAAAGAGTACAGCAAGAAATCAGAGAGAGGAAAAGGTAAGATATCTAGCCTGAGCACTAAGTAATTTGCTCCTAGTCCCTCCAGGTTCAAAACTAGGCAAGGGAGTTTAGTCCTCAGCCTGATAGGCCTCAGCCCTTGTAACCCAGGACATGGGGAAGTCTCTTCAAAAAAATCCAGCAATTTAGATTCAGCTTTTCATTCACCATGTGTTAGTTCAGTCAGCAGATCCTTCTGCCCCTCTTCACCAGCCTCAACTTGAAAGCATGAAGAATTCCCCTCCAGGAGATGTGGAAGTCCAAGTTAAACTCCACTCCAGAAATCCTCAACTCTCTGTAGCTCTCTCTCTTTTAAAGGCATTTTTTCTTGTGTCACTTCCCCTAATTTTATGTCTACCAATCACAGCTGACACTCTGCTCTAGGACTGCCCAGAAGGCAGTTGGTCAATTCTGATTCATTACCCGCTATCACACACATGGGTCACAGACATCCCACTTCATGATTAAGTGGGATGTTTGCACTTCTGCCAATTAGATCTAAATGGGCAGATCTTCATACTTAACTTTTAAGTACTGTGTTTGCACTTTTTGTGATTGAATCTAAAAATAGGCAGGTCTCTATACTTAACTTTTAAATAGGGTGTTTACATTTATGGGGATTAAAATCTAATAGACATGAGTTACAATTTAAATCTTCACATTCAGGAAGAGGTAAGTACTTTCGTTGTTACAATCAGGGGAGAGCCAAATCCAATCTTCACAAATTTGCCTCTCCATGTACCTTTACTAATTATTATTTTTATTGCATTGTGATCTGAAAAGTTTGCATTTATTATTTCTGCTCTTTTGCACTTGTTTGCAATGTTTTTATTCCCTAGCACATGGTCAATCATTGTGAATGTACCATGTGCTGCTGAAAAGAAGGTGTATTCCTTTTTGTCCTATTTATTTTTCTCCACATGTCTACTAACTCTAATTTTTCTAAGATTTCATTCACTTCTCTTACCTCTTTCTTATTTTTTTGTTTGATTTATCTAGTTCTGGTAGAGGAAGGTTCAGGTATCCCACTAGTATAGTTTTTCTATCTATTTCATCCTTGAGTTCCACTAGTTGCTCCTTTAGAAATTTGGATACTATGCCATTTGGTGCATACATGTTGATACTGATATTTCCTCATTCTCTATATTGCCTTTTATCAGCATGTAATTACCTTCCCTATCCCTTTTAATCAGATCTATTTTTACTTTGGGTTTGTCAGATATCATGATTGTGACTCCTACCTTCTTTTTATCAGTTGATGCCCAATGGATTTTGCTCCATTTGCTTACCTATGTGTGTCTACCTTCCTCATGAGTGTTTCTTGTAGACAATATATGGTAGGATTTTGGTTTCTAATCCACTCTGCTATTTGCTTGCATTTTTGGGGTGAGTTCATTTCATTCACATTCAGAATTATGATTACTAGCTGTGTATTTCCCAGCATTTTGATTTCTACTCCTAGTCCTGCCCTTTCTTCTTTCACTATTTCCTTATACATCAGTGTTTTGTTTTTAACCAGTCCCTCTAATTCCCACCTTTATTTTAATTCCCTTTCTTCCTTGCCTCCCTTTTTATTCCCCTCTTATTTTCTTTTTTGTCTTTTTAAACTTTCCCCTCCTTCTCCCTTCCTTGTACTGCTTCCCTCCCCACCAGTCCATTTGTTATCCTTCTACTTCTCTATAGGGTGAGAATCAATTCTCTGCCCTGATTTCAATGCATGTAAGAATTAAGTATTTCCTGTCTCCAACCTCTTTACCCTTCCAGTGTATTGGTGTTCTCACCCACTCCCACCATACACTTCTTTATGACATATAAATTTACCCCATTTTGTTTCTTTTCCCTTTTCTCTTAGTATTAACCTCTTTTTTTTTACCTCTATTAATTGTGAAGGCTTTGGATTCCATATTTTTTATGTGCATGTCCAACCAACCAAAGCCTCACAGGCTTTGAAGCTCATTCTTAGATCAGCATTTTTTTTTCAGACAATGAGTTCCCCACAAATGGACTGCTTTATGTATCCTGGAGTCACAGTCTGTCAGAAATGGAAGGGACCTCAGTCTAGCCTAATTCACACATGAGCAAGATTCCATATTACAACAGATCAGTGAAGTGGATGTCAGACCAGTGATCGAGAATCCATGCAAACAGACTCTGGACTACTTGGGGCATCTATGCAGAGGCTTCTAAGATGATGCAGTGGGCATTCCTGAATCACCTGGTGGGGAATTAGTCTAAGTGATCTCTAAGCTATCCTCTAATGCTGACATTGTATGCTCTTCTCTTCTGGTATATTCTCAAATCCATTCTGATGTTTCTGTTCCCATCATCTTTCTGAGGAGACCCAGAAAAGAGTATATTTACTTTGGATGAATGTTCACCATAGTTCCAACAGTGGGCCTTTGTCTACAGAACACCCCTCTTTCCAAGTGTTCAATATTCTGGTTTCTGAGTATTTATTATTCATAAAAAGAAGCAATGCTCCAAAAACAGTTGGCAAGAAGTCAAAGTGGAAGTGGCATATGAAGGGAGAGTGTGCAGAGAAGATAAGGGAAAGATGAGGAGCCTGGAGAAGGGTCTTCTCCAATGCAGGGACAGAATTCTCTAATTTCAACTCCAAAATTCTGGAGGCCAATGGTGACTTAGAGCCAATAGAAAACAGGTGGAATTATGCATGTCCCTATTTGTAGGAAATCACCAAGTCAGAAGTAAGCATTAATTCCTTCCCTTGGAAATTGACCTTGGATAAATTAGTGATCAAAAGACAGAGTTAACAGTGACTCTGCATGTTAGTAGAGAAAAGAGAAATGAAGGGAGGGAAAAGTATTAATATAAATTGAAGTTGCCTTAACAACACATGCAATGTGCCTTTATTTACAGTTCTGAAATATAACCTTTTCTATCATTAACTATGTTTGCTTTTCTGCCTACAAAGTAGTTTATGTCCATTATAATCTTTTAATTTTTTTTCTTTTAAAATTGTTTCTCCTTATCTTGTTGAGGCTAATCCAAAAACTGATCAGCTTAAAATGTTCCATTCCAGATGGATCAGCCCTCCTTAGGCCCTTCATTTGTGGGGATTCACCATTCTGCAGCATTCTCCTGGGAAGGTCAAGAGAAAATGGTTACTTGCAGAGTTTGATGTTAGTCTTAATGTAGAAACTATTGGTATTAGCCCTCCTGCAGCTCAGTGATCTACCCTTCAGACTCCCTCACAAGCAGAGATTATAAGAGTAGGCTACTACATGTGGGACATTACATTTGATCTTTACAACAACTCTGTAATGTTATTGTTATAATCTCCTCATTATACAGATCAAAGAATCATGGAGATAGCTTTGGAAGGAAGTTTCAAAGCCATCTGGTCCAACTGCCTCATTTTATACAGGTGTGAAGTGATCTCTCTATAGTCACCCAAGAAGAAATTAGCAGAGCCTTTCTGAAAATGGAAAATAAGTCAGTGTTTAGTAACATTTAGTACCTGTTTTTTCCTGTTTCCAGTGAATCCATGATGGTTCTTAAGGATCATTGTTTTGCTATCTCAGTGCTAACAAATTGCTCATTGATTCATTCACTCACTCAATAAATATTGATTAAAAAATACTATCTTTGAGTTAGAATGGAACTCTTAAGTAATTTGGTCCAACCCTCTTATTTTATGGATAAGGAAACTGAGATTTAAAGTGGGGAACAGACTTGACTAAGGTCACACTGAAAATAACAGAGTTCATATTTATTATTTTTCTTTAAACCCTTACTTTCCATCTTGGAATCAATACTGGGTATTGGTTCCAAGGCAAAAGAGTGGTAAGGGCCATGCAATGGGAGTTAAGGGACTTACCAGGGGCTCCACAGCTGGGAAGTGTCTGAGGCCAGTTTTGAACCTAGTACCTCCCATCTCTAGGCCTGGCTGTCAATCTGCTGAACCACCAGCTGCCTCTAAAAGGTGATATTTATTAAGGGCTTGATGTGTACAGAGCTCTGAATCCTAGCCTAAATATTTACTAGCTGTGTGGTTATTTTCAACCTCAGTTTCTAGATCCATAAAATGGACATAATAATAGCACCTATCTCCCAGCACTTTGGTGAAGATCAAATGAGATAATGGTTATAAAGCACTTTGCAAATCTTAAAATACTATAGATTTGTTTGCTATTATTACATATCACAGACTTTACTCTAAACTTTAGAATGTAAAGAAATTATCCCCCTAAGAAGGGAGAGAGGTGTATATACAAGCAAGTATCAAAGAAGAATTGTTGAGATAACCAATCAGTTAGCACTGATTAAATACATGCCACCTATTTGGCACTGTGATAGGCAATGGGTTGACAAAGAATGCAGTCTCTGGCCTTTAGGAGATGATGCCACTATTCTAAGTTTGAGGGTTATGAAGCCAGAATCAAAACAAAAGAGCCAAGTAGTCTACTTGGGATGGGAAGATGATGGGAGGACATGAGGAAAAAAATACCAATTATATACAGTTATACCAAGAGATTTCAGTGAAAGGAGATATTTTAACTAATACATGGGGAAATGGAAGATCAAGAAAAGGCATCCAGCTGGAGAGGGTAACTGAACTCTGAAGAGAGTTGTGCATTCTCCCTTTCTTCTTTGCAGAGATGAAAGTCAATAGTTTTCATGTGATGTCACTGTTAGAGTGGACTGCTTCTTGCCCATCCAAACAATCTCCTTCTTTGGAACTTACAGAGACTTGCCTAGAACATTGAGAAGGTAAAAAACTTACCCAAGGTCACAGAGAGGTGAGTCAGAGGTCTCTTTCTCCCTCCCTGGTTAGATGTCTAGACCTTTAGGGTATGGCACATTACCCAAACTGACACCATTGATGTGTTCTGCTAAATTTATTTGTGCTTCTTTCCTTACTGTTTGTTACAAGGGTTGCTCAAAAGGAGAGAAAGGGGAAGGAATATAATCAGAATCAGAAAATGAAGATGATTGATATAAAAATATATTTTTAAAAGACCACCTGTGTGCTGTAGATGGCGTTGTGCTTGGCACATATTAAATGATTAATAAATGCGGATTGATTGATGGATTAATTGGGAGCATGCTGGCATGTAACACAATTTGAGTTGCTTGTAACAATCTCCCTCCACTTACCAGGGCAAATGCTGACATCTCTTTCAGGACAAGGCATGCTTTGTCTGCCTTCCCAAGCTTCACACCTGAGGAGGACCTGCCTCAGTTCACTGGCTCCCTGAGGACATAATTACTCATCTGGAGGAATGGAAAAAAAGCAGGCTTTGTCTCCTAAAGAATATACCCTGACCAGATGTTTTCTGTTGGGGAGGTAATGGAAGGCAAAGCCCAAGGATACCTTGAAGAGGTAATTTCCCCCTCCTCACCCAAATAATGCCTAAAGTTACAGGATCCCCAGTTCCATAAGAGACATATACAAGAACATATGCTTTTTTCTTTCTTTTTTTTTGTTCTTTTTTGCTTGTTTTTTGTTTCCTGCTTTAAAAGGCCTGTTGAATTAATTTAAAGATAATAATTCCAGGTATTAGAGCTTCTTCCTAAAATTGAGTCAATTCTACAGTTCTATCTCAAAATGTCACAAAGGAGGAGAAATGTTTTCTTCCTTCATTTCCAGGTCTAATCTCTACTCTGCTTATTTATTTCTAAATAATGATTCTTCTCACTTCGTCTGTAGATGTTGTTCTAATTTCTACTTTTCTGTAGTTTCTTTCTAGCTCCCTGAGACCTCTCCTAGCTCTAAACTGACACCAACTTTGAATGGCAATAGGAAAGAAACCTGGGGTAGCTAGGTGGCATAGTGGATAGAGAGTCAGATCTGGAGTCAGAAAGACTCTTCTTCCTAAGTTCATATCTGGCCTCAGATAATTAATAGTTTTGTGACCCTGGCAGTTCTCTTAACTTTATTTGCCTCAGTTTCTTCTTCTATTAAATGAGCTAGAAATAAAATTGAAAGTCAAAGAACTATTGATTTAATAAATAAGACTAGAAGCTGGTACTTTGAAAAAACAAATAAAATAGACAAAGTATTAGTCAGTCTAATTAAAGAAAGGAAAGAAAAAAAAACAAATTGACAATATCCAAGATAAAAAGGAGACCTCACCTCTAATGAAGAGGAAATTAAGGCAATCATTAAAAACTATTTTGCCCAATTATATGGCAACAAATATGCAATCTAGGTGATATAGATGAATACTTACAAAAATATAAACTGCCTACACTAAGAGAGAAAGAAATAGATTACCTAAACAACCCCATATCAGAAAAAGAAATTGAACAAGCCATCAAAGAACTCCCTAAGAAAAACTCCCCAGGTCCAGATGGATTCACAAATGAATTCTATCAAACATTCAAAGAACAACTAATCCCAATATTAAACAAACTATTTGACAGAATAAGCAAAGAGGGAGTTCTAACAAATTCATTTTATGACATAAACATGGTACTGATGCCAAAGCCAGGCAGGTCAAAAACAGAGAAAGAAAACAATAGGCCAATTTCCCTAATGAATATAGATGCAAAACTCTTAAATAGGATACTAGCAAGAAGACTCCAGCAAGTCATCACAAGGGTTATCCACTATGACCAGGCAGGATTCATACTGGAATGCAAGGATGGTTCAATATTAGGAAAACCATCCACATAATTGACAATATTAACAAGCAAACTGACAAAAATCACATGATTATCTCAATAGATGCAGAAAAAGCCTTTGATAAAATACAACACCCATTCCTATTGAAAACACTAGAAAGTATAGGAATAGAAGGGCCTTTCCTAAAAATAATAAACAGTATTTATCTAAAACCATCACCAAACATCATCTGCAATGGGGATAAACTATATGCATCCCCAATAAGATTGGGAGTGAAACAAGGATGCCCATTATCACCTCTATTATTTGACATTGTACTAGAAACACTAGCAATAGCAATTGGAGAAGAAAAAAGAAATTGAAGGCATTAAAATAGGCAAGGAGGAGACCAAGTTATCAGTCTTTGCAGATGACATGATGGTTTACTTAAAGAATCCTAGAGAATCAACTAAAAAGTTCCTCAAAATAATCAACAATGTTAGTAAAGTTGCAGGATACAAAATAAACCCACATAAGTCATCAGTATTTCTATATATCTCCAACACATCTCAGCAGCAAGAATTAGAAAGAGAAATTCCATTTAAAATATAGACAATATAAAATACTTAGGAATTTATCTGCTGAGACAAACACAGGAACTAGATGAACACAACTACAAAACACTCTCCACACAGTTAAAACCAGATCTAAACAATTGGAAAAACATTGATTGCTCATGGGTGGAATGAGCTAACATAATAAAAATGACAATCCTACCCAAAGTAATTTACTTATTTAGTGCCATACCCATTGAACTATCAAAAAACTTTTTTACTGAATTAGAAAAAACCATAACAAAGTTCATTTGGAAGAACAAAGGATCAAGGATATCCAGGGAAATAATGAAAAACAAAATGCGAAGGAAGGAGGACTTGCAGTCCCAGATCTAAAAGTATACTATAAAGCCATGGTCATCAAAACAATTTGGTACTGGCTAAGAGACAGAAAGGAGAATCAGTGGAATAGACTAGGGGTAAATGACCTCAGCAAGACAGTCCATGAAAAACCCAAAGACCCCAGCTTTGGGGACAAAAATCCACTATTTGATAAAAATTGCTGGGAAAATTGGAAGACAGTGTGAGAGAGAGTAGGTTTGGATCAACACATCACACCCTACACCAACATAAATTCAGAATGGGTGAATGACTTGAACATAAAGAAGGAAACTATAAGTAAATTAGGTGAACACAGAATAGTATACATGTCAGACCTTTGGGAAGGGAAAAAATTTAAAGCCAAGCAAAACTTAAAAAGAGGCATAAAATGTAAAATAAATAATTTTGACTACATCAAATTAAAAAGTTTTTGTACAAACAAAACCAATGTAACCAAAATCAGAAGGGAAGCAACAAATTGGGAAACACTCTTCATTAAAACCTCTGACAAAGATTTAATTACTCAAATTTACAAAGAGCTAAATCAATTGTACAAAAAACCAAGCCATTCTCCAATTGATAAATGGGCAAGGGACATGAACAGGCAGTTCTCAGCCAAAGAAAACAAAACTATTAATAAGCACATGAAAAAGTGTTCTACATCTCTTATAATCAGAGAGATGCAAATCAAAACAACTTTGAGGTATCACCTCACACCTAGCAGATTGGCTATCTGCTATGGCTATACATATACATATGCATATATGGCTATACATAACAGCTATGGAAAGTAGTGAATGATGGAGGGGATGTGGCAAAGTGGGGACTAATTCATTGCTGGTGGAGTTGTGAATTAATCCAATCATTCTGGAGGGAAATTTGGAACAATGCCCAAAGGGCGATAAAAGACTGTCTGCCCTTTGATCCAGCCATAGCACTACTGGGCTTGTACCCCAAAGAGATAATAAGGAAAAAGGCTTGTACAAGAATATTCATAACTGCACTCTTTGTGGTGGCCAAAAACTGGAAAATGAGGGGATGCCCTTCAATTGGGGAACGGCTGAACAAATTGTGGTATATGTTGGTGATGGAATACTATTGTGCTAAAAGGAATAATAAAGTGGAGGAATTCCATGGAGACTGGAACAACCTCCAGGAAGTGATGCAGAGCAAAAGGAGCAGAACCAGGAAAACATTGTACACAGAGACTGATACACTGTGGTACAATCGAAGATAATGGACTTCTCCATTAGGGACAATGCAATGTCCCTGAACAATCTGCAGGGATCTAGGAGAAAAAACACTATCCACAAGCATAGGACAAACTGTGGGAGTAAAAATACTGAGGAAAAGCAACTGCTTGACTACAGGGATTGAGGGGATATGATTGAGGAGAAACTCTAAATGAACACCCTAATACAAATACCAACAACATGGAAATGGGTTCGAATCAAGCACACATGTAATACCCAGTTGAATTGTGCATTGGCTATGGGAGGAGTGGCGGTGAGGGGGAGGAAAAGAAAATGATCTTTGTTTCCAATGAATAATGTTTGAAAATGAGCAAATAAAATAATGTTTAAAAGGGGGAAAAATGAGCTAGAAAAGGAAATAGCAAACCATTCCAGTAACTTTTCCAAAGAAAATCCCAAATGGAACCATGAAGAATGATATATGACTGAATATGACTGAAGAATAACAAAATAATGAATGAAAGCCATCGTGCCTGTCTCAGTATCCTCAGCATCCTTCATCCTGATTTGTCTTTGGCTCTCATTGTTTGTTTGGGTTTTTTTTTTTAATTCTTGGTAAAGGCTTCTCTCCAGGTCTTGACACACAAGAGAGTGAACCTATAGCCTCTTTCTCCCATGTCTGCCTACCTCTCCCCAAAAGTCCTTTCCCAATGGCATAAAATTGCAGTGGGAAGGGATAAGGGAGAACTTGACTGTGAGAGCAGTGAGAAGTTGAAGAGACTTTACTTAGTCAGACTGTGAAATCTGTCCTTGGGGGACACCCATAATGCAATAGTTGCCAGTTTGCCTGGTTTCTCAGATCTGTGAAGTGTTCAAAACCTCTAAGAGAAAATAATCCTAAAAAGGAAAAGTAGGAATATAATAATAATAATAACTGAGTGAGCCAAGCAGATTTGACAGCAGGAATAAAAAAAGATGTCTCTTCCTCTTTGAGCTTATGCTCCTAACAAAACAATGTGACTCAATAATATGAATAGCTCACATCTATACAGCACTTTGGAGTTGACAAAAACTTGCCCTCACAACATTCTAAGAGGGTGTACAAGTAGAATTATACCCATTTAAAAGAGAAGGAAACTGGGATTCTGAGGGGTCAAGAGATTTGCCTGACCACAAAGCTATTAAGCACCAAAGTCAAGATTTGAACCTAGGTTGTGTGTTTCCAATTATTTGTTAATTCCACTAAACTCTGCTACCTCTTGTGGTATCTATGTGCTTATCATAATCATAAATGATAATTTGCCTTACATACCATTACTTTATACATAAGGATAATAGATATTTTTCTTTTTCTTTTTGCATACCTTTTATATATTTCTATACATATAGACAACATGGTAAAGTGGATAGAAAAGTAGAACTTCTCAGTCAGGAAAATCCAAGTTCAAATCTTATTTCTTGATCCTAGGTAATTCCCTTAACCTTTCAGTTTCTTCAGCAAGTACATTATGTTCATAAGGAGTTGGACCACTGTGATCTGCAATGGTACTCCTGAGGAGGTTCCTACACTAGGAATTGCAAGTCAGGTGAAAAAACAGGAAACTATATTCATACCCATAGTCACACACACACACACACACACACACACACACACACACACACACATTATCTTCTCTGTTTAATGTAAGGTTCTTGAAAGCAGGAAATAGTTCATTTGTCTTTGTTAGCAAATAGCACAGTAAGATGGGTCATCTAGAAGACACTCAATACATGTTTGTTGATTGATTTATTGAATATGTTAAAAGAATTCATAATATAGTGGATAGAGTGTTAATTTTTAAGATAGGAAGACCTGAGTTTAAATCTCACTTCTGACACATGAGAGCTGAATGATTCTAGACGTGTCACTTAACTTCATTGCTTCAGGGGTTAGGAAAATACAAAAGGCTTGCCAATCTGTATAAGTGGAAGGAGTCTTCTCTATCTTCATCATTGGAGGAAATCTTCTATATATGAGAAAGGGTAGATATTATCATCCTCAACTTACAGAAGAAGAAATGGAGGCTCAAAGAAATTGAATGATTTTTAAGTGTCAAAGATGGACTCCAAGTATATAAATTTGGTTTCTTTCTAAGACAGCCTTGAACTCTACCATAGAGACTCTTCTGACTGAAATTATTGAGATCCTACTACACTTCAAAATTCCATTCAAATGTTACCTCCTCCATGAAACCTACCCCAATTTTCCTCATTAAAAATAATATAACTCTTTTACTTAATAACACTGACACATCAGATGAGTCATCCAACCCTTTTGGGGTTAAATGTCCTGGTCTATAAAATAGGAGATTAGGATGATGTCTAATTCCGTTTTAAAATTATATGATCTGTTTGGCACAGATAGTATTATTTCCACTTTAGAGATTTTAAGATTAAAAGTTGAAAAATATCTTCAATATCATGAAGTTTATTCATCATTCTTGTTTTTTCCACCTCCTTCAGAAAGAAGGGAAGGAAGGGAAGGACAAAAGAAAGGAAGAGAGACAGAGAGAGAAACAGAAAGAGACTGAGTTGAAATGAAATGAAAAAAGAAAAAGAAAAATATGATGTAGAAATTTTCATTAATTTACCCAAGGTCATCCAGCTGTTAGTGACTATAATACCCAGCCCTTGGACTCTTAAGTCCAATACTCTTCCTGATTCCCAGATAGCTTGGTATAGTAGAGAGAACACTACCTTTGGAGTAAGTAGATCTGGTTTCCAATCCTTCTGTCATCTATTGCCTTGTGACTTTGAACAAATCATTTCACCTCTCCTAGACTCGGATTCCTCATCTATATAAAGAAGTGTCTGGGCTTGATGGCCTCTAAAGTCACTTCCAGCACTAAATCAATGATTCTCTGATCCAGGGCAGAAGTCACATTCTTCCAGTCAAAGCCACTTTAAATTGACTGCTCCTGAAAAAGGACTCTAAGGACCCTCTCAATTGTCAATCACATCTTGGAGTTGACTTGGCACTGACCACACCAAGAGAGGGCTCCATTGGAAAACCATTACTTTTTTAATTGCAAGAGAGATTGCTCCCCTGCTGCTTTATGGTTGCAGGCTCTCAGCTAGTATGGAGAACACTGCACCAAAGAAACTAGAGGCTGCAAGAAGAGAGAAGAATAGACAGGGCAAGCTCCATGGTCTCGGAAGCCTTCCTCAGAATAAGGGCCTTGACTGTTTTCTCTCTTGTTCTCATCTACAGTCATTCACCAGCTATTCTTTAGCTCTCCAATTAGGATAGCATAAAGAAAACTGAACTTTCAGAACTTCATCTAATTTCTCTGTAACATAAGCACTATAATATTTATGCTTCCTGCCTCTCACACTTGCTTAGAAATATCTAGTGGTCCAAATGATTCATGAAGTGCTTTGGAAACCTTACAGTACTACATAAAGAATTATGAGTATTCACATTAGCATTATAGAGGGATAACCCATCCCCTTAATGGATAGAAAAGGTAGTGTTTGTTCTCTCTGAGGCACAAGCCTCAGTTTCCCACACATTCACTACTATATTAAATTCCAAAGTCAGGATAGATTAGAAGAAACAACATTTGATCATGCGCTAAGGAGTTTGGATTCTAGTATTGACTTTAATGTTGACTAGTTGAGTGTCCTTTATCTAGTCTAGATTTTATTCTACATTAAATTTTATCATTCCTAACATGGACATCTTCAATAGTTTACCAGCACTTTTCCAATGCAATAGATAGATCAATTGATAGATCAATCAGTAGGTAGATAGGAAGATAGATAGAGATAGATAAACACAGACAGAAGAGAGAGAGAGAGAGAGAGAGATATGGATGGATAGATGGATGGACAGACAGCCTGACAGACAGATGAGAGAGAGAGAGAGAGAGAGAGAGAGAGAGAGAGAGAGAGAGAGAGAGAGAGAGAGAGAGAGAGAGAGAGAGAGAGAGAGAGAGGCCGAAAGATTAAAATGAATTATTTTGTATCAACCACTGTGCTAAGCGCTAGGGAAACAAATACAAAATGAGTCCCTGTCCTCAAAAAGCTTACATTAATGGTAGAAAACAACATATAAAGTGAAAGTAGGAAGGAAGAGGGGTTCATAGTGAGGATATGGCCAGGTGGTGGGATGGAAGCCTGGGTCTTGATAGGATAGGTCCAATTCTCACCAATCAGAACCATGAGACCTAGGTTCTGACTCCAAGTTTCCAGTTAGAAGGAGATGAGGCTGATGGTGAAGATTAGGTGCCATGGTAAGAAGATAACTGGGAGATATGGAGTGTCAGCCCTGTCCCTAGAAATGGCAGCTGTGGCCATATCATCAAACTGGATGGAATGGTCTGGAGTGCTTGAGAGACTGAGCAGAGCAAAAGAAAATAAAAGTTACAGGACACCTTAGATGAGCCCTATCCAGTGTGGGAACATTGCATCATTCATATTCAAATAGAGTTCCTTCTTTTCTCTGGGTCCAACTGGGTTGCTACATGCTTGGGGGCTTTCTTATGGCCACTGAGCCTTGCTGGGGCTCAGAGACAAAATAAAATATGGGAAAGGTAAGAATCTCATTGATTCTAGTGCATAATTCATTAAACCAGCATATTAAAAGATCCAGCCCACGAATTCCTGCCGTAGGAAATATTCAGAAAAGATAAATATCTGTGTAGGGATTTAGTGCCCCAGAACCTGAGACCCCACAGGACCTCCTGCCTGGGGGTCCCCCAGCCATGCTAATCGTGCCATGGTATGATTAACACTGCACCAGACACAGCAGGCTCCCAGGACTAAATAAAACCAAACAAACCACACAATAAAATAAATGTTGAAAAAGCAAAACTTTCTCAAGTGCAAATCAATAGGAGATGGCAAACTGCTGTTTTCCTTCTCATTGTAAAGGTGCTTCTCCTCCATCTAGGTCATTCCAGGCTTCTGCTGCAGTTCTCAGTTCAAGTTCAACTAAGTTCAACAAAACCTTATCGAGGGCTACCTATGTTCAGACAGAAGGGAAGTGAAGGAAAGGCAAGGGAAGAAAAAGGACAAAAGGGAAGAAAAAGCATTTCTTTATTGATTATGAGAGACAGAATCAGAGAGCTAAAAAGTGTGTGTGTGTGTGTGTGTGTGTGTGTGTGTGTATGAGAGAGAGAGAGAGAGAAAGAGAGACAGAAACAGAGAGAGACAGAGACAGAGACAGAGACAGAGACAGAGACAGAGACAGAAAGAATTGGCAGAAGGGAAAGGGCACAATGTGGACATTTCAACAGACTTGCCCTTGAAATGCTTGGGATTCTGAGACTAGAGATCAGTCAGCAAATCATCTCTACCATAGGACTTTTAAGCTCTATTAATAAATGCACAAGTTGAATGCATTTTGATAAACCCCATCCCTCTTTATTATTATTTTTAAATTTTATTAATTTATTTAGAATATTTTCCATGGTTACATGATTCATGTTATTTCCCTCCTCTTTTCCCTCCCCCTCCCTGAGCCGATGAGCAATTCCACTGAGTTATTCATGTCATTATTCAAAACCTCTTTCCATATTATTAATATTTGCAATAGAGTGATCTTTAAACGCCAAAACTCAATCATTTCCCCATTGAACAATCCATCATGTTTTTCTTCTGTGTTTCTCCATAGTTCTTTCTCTGGATATGGTTAGCATTCTTTCTCAAAAGTTCTTTGGTATTGTCCTAGATCATTGCATTGCTACTAGTAGAAAAAAATTGCTACTGTTATATTCTATTGTGCCACAACCCCTCTTTATTATTGTAGGAGCTTAAGTCAGAGAAATTTCCCATATTGCTACCTGTATGAAATGAACTAGAACATCAGGCCTGGCCATAGTTCAGGAGAGGGAAAGAAGTCAGTCCTAGGTATCTTGCTGGTCAGTCTCCTATAACAGGTGGATGTCTAACCTTTAATTTTCTGCCCATTAGGTCCAGAAAGAGATTCACAGTCAGTGTACCACTCTTAAAGAAGGATCTTCCTTCCTAGTTCTGTGATTCTGGGCAAGTCACTTAGCCTCAACTGCCTTGCCCTTATTACTCTTTTTCCTTGGAATTGGTATTTAGTTTCAGTTGTAAAATGAAGGTAAGGGTTGAAAAAGAAAAAAAGAAAGAAAAAATTTTTAATCATTGCCCACCTCAATGAATGTGCTTATAGAGGCCTAGATAGCTCTATTCAATTAATCAATCAAAATATAAAATGTTGTTGAATAAGTACCTTTGTAAGTTCTAGAGTTGTAAAGAGAATTTGAACCAATGGAGGAAATTACATGATGGCACACAGGAAATGTTTCAGCACTGGTTGAAGAAATTGGACACCCCAAGGAAATCCCATGTATTAGCAGAGAGATTGAGGCAGTTGAGGTTCAGGGATGGCCTGAGGAAGCAAATTCTTCATGCCTATAACAGTGAGTATTAAGAATTGGTAGGGGTGGAGTAAGCTCAGAGGTAATATCATCTACTTTCTTCCCCTCATTGACCATATTATCAAAGTGGCTGTACCAACAACAAAGTATTTGTCTAGCCTAGGAGATAAGAGAAAACCAACCAGATACAACAAAGAAAGGCAATTTCAGGCAACAAGCTTCTTTGGAAAAGAGAAAAATAGATTTTACACAAGCACTGACCCTCAGAGCCCAGAAGAGTGATACCTTAAGGGAATTATATAAGGACTCCATGGAGGAAAAGATGTCCAATACTTGAGAGCTGTGGGAATATCCTTTAGCCATAAGAGCTCTCTAAGTTTGAGCTCACTCTCCCCAAGGACTTTTTGTAATCAAGGAGATAGTGTGTCCCTGGTTTAGCGCAACATTCTGGAACAGCTGACTACTATGCTTGCTTAGTAAATATCTCTTCCTAAAAGCTAATTAAGTCTGATTGAATCATAATCAATGGGGAACACACAGTATGATGGATCTTCACATAAAAGTGTTATTCTCAGAAGGAATCCATAAGTGTCACTAAACTTACTAAAGAATCTACAGTGGAAGGAAGGAAGGAAGGAAGGAAGGAAGGAAGGAAGGAAGGAAGGAAGGAAGGAAGGAAGGAAGGAAGGAAGGAAGGAAGGAAGGAAGGAAGGAAGGAAGGAAGGAAGGAAGGAAGGAAGGAAGGAAGGAAGGAAGGAAGGAAGGAAGGAAGGAAGGAAGGAAGGAAGGGAGGGAGGAAGGGAGGGAGGGAGGGAGGGAGGAAGGGAGGGAGGGAGGGAGGGAGGAAAAGAAAGAAATGCCACACTAGAAATAGGAAAAACAGGTTTTGTTTTTCTTGAGATGTCAGTAAAAAAATGCTCTAAATGAATAATTAATGCACATCAGAAATGAGTACAGATCCTGTCATGTTAGAAACATTAATCCTCCAAGGGATGACCCTATGTGAGGACCCTAGTGACCCCCAGTGATCCATATATCATACATGAGAAATCTATGGATTGTGAGAAGCAAACATCTGTTTTGGAAGGAAATCAAAACAGAGTGAGGTGGAAAAGGCTTTAAACTAAAACTCAGAGGGTCACAGAATTTCAGATATGGAAGAGACTGTAGTCACTATCTCATCTAGCTCCTAGTCAATAACAAACCCCAATGTACTATACTTGACAAGTGGTTATCTATCCTTGATTGAAGACCTCTAGTGAGTAGAAATTTCTCTTCCACCTCAAGCAGCCCATGCTACTTATGGGCAGTTCTAATTGGGAGGTTTTTTGTTGTGTTTTTTTTTTTCCTAAGCTTAAGCCTTCTTTTGCTTTTTTATTTTTTTGACTTTGTTTTGGTTCTTGATGTCTCATGGAGTCATGCTGCCTTGTGATCAAACATTAATACTCCTCTCTGCCTTGGGATTGCAACCTAGAACTGCAGAGGGGCAAAAGACTTACTCATCAGTTCTAGCTTCAGCCAATGCTAGTAAAGATCCACTGTAATCTTTTTCTGACAAGTCATCCAATCCCCCTACTATCTCTAGGCTGATAGCTTCTGAAGCTACTGCTGCTTCTATAAGAGCTCCAAAAGGCCTCCATCATGGTGCCACCAACTTCTCTGGTCAACCCCTTGACTTTTCTTAGGCTAGAAAAATGTCTCACCCTGATCTTTTATTGACTCCACCTCTCTCTGGTAGTTCACCCCAGATATGCTATGTATTAACATCTTGACCCTAGATTAGAATACTGAAGTACTCAAATGTATCTCAGATCTCACTGAATTAAATGTTCCTTCCACTAAACCAGATTCCATCCCTTCAATTCTGCTCATCCTAGGTCATCTTTGGCCAGATCCTCCCATACCTTCCTGATAGCAGGTGACAAGCATTTTCTCTTAATATTATAAGGCTATCATTGGAGCCCTTTGACTATCCAGCTCTTGTTTCCATAATGAACACATCTTCTTATGCTGTTGGCTACTTGCTCACCTAGATTTTGTTAGAAGATGAAGGGGTGGGGAACTCAGTATTGCCTGGGGCAGCTGTATGACATTATTGCCCCTAGGAGAACTCTAAGGTTAAGAAATTATTTATATTAAGCTACAACTGATCTCCTTGAAACTTCCACATCCATGTTGTTCCCTGAGACAAGCCAAAAACATCTAAATCCCTTTTCACCTGATAGCTATTCAAATGTGAGAAGACCACTATCAAGTTCTCTTTAAGCCTCTTCTCCAGACTAGATATTCTCAGTAGCCTCAACCTGTTTTGGGATCATAGAGTCCTATAAGTAGAGCAGGAAAGGACCTCAGAGGATATCAAGGCTAACCTCCTTCTTTGGCATATGATGTAATTTCCTTGAAGGTAAGGTCACTATATCTAAAGTACACAGCCTGATTCCTGAAAATCAATCAACACACATTGGCAAAACCCCTACTGGGTACCAGACACTTCTCAGATACAAAAACAAAGTAGAAAATTAAAAGTAAGAGCCATAATTTCATATGTGCATGGCCCAATGTAGATGTTTAATAAATGTTCTTTGGGATGAATGGAAAAGATGTTCATCATCCCCTTCCAAGGATATGAGAAGATGGGGATGGGTAGGCAAGTTCAGAGGGTTTTCTCACATTCTAAGTCTCCTTCTGTCCCTGATATGCAGCAGTTCCCACCTAGTGGCCCTCCTGGGATCCATGATAATTGGAAGAGAGGGCCTATGGTTTATAATTTTGATGCCATTTGTCCTCTCTCACAGATTTGGGTCAACAAATTGCAGGTTTATGAGGCCAGTTCTCCCTATTGCTCACTCTTTTCCACACATGACAGTTTTTCACTCTTCCTCAGAAAGTTTTCTCTGTAGTTCTCCCCACAGCAAAGAGAAGCAATTCAATGAAAGGCCCTCGTTATTTCAAATGGGGCTTGACAGACCCTAACAAAGAGCATAAAAAACCCAAGCAATTTTCACAGGCAATCGAGTCTGGACAGTTAAAACAAAGATAAGAACTCAATTATAGCCCATTACTGTCGGAGTTGTCTCTGTCCATCTCTCTGGATCCCTTGACTTCAGGAACAAGCAATAGCAGGGAGTCAGGGGTCAGTCACTTTAGTTATAGCTCTCTAGCTACTGGTGACTTTCTAAAAGGCCTGGTTCTGTCAAAGGGGTTTTAAGATTTTCCATTAATCTTGGGCAGAAAAAGAAGTAAGGGATTTTACTGCTGCATAAACAGTGGAAAGGTGAATGATGATTTTGAAAAGGTCTAAAAAATATTCTTTATGGATTTGATATAACACATGGGTCAAGCATATACTCAAATTCCAGGTTCCCTCATATATACACATGTAAATAAATTGTCCTTGTTTCTCTGTTCTAGACACATGTCTACTGGTAGAGGAAGTCAGGTTATAACATGACACCCCTTTTTTTTATTTTTTTTAAACCCTCACCTTCCATCTTGGAGTCAATACTGTGTATTGGCTCCAAGGAAGAAGAGTGGTAAGGGCTAGGCAATGGGGGTCAAGTGACTTGCCCAGGGTCACACAGCTGGGAAGTGTCTGAGGCCAGATTTGAACCTAGAACCTCCAGTCTCTAGGCCTGGTTCTCAATCCACTGAGCTACCCAGCTGCCCCCAACACCCCTTTTAAACTTCAAATCTGACTCAAGGTTGTAAAGGATTTAGAGTGGGCACCTAGTCCAATCTCCTCATTTTACAGAAGAAGAAACTGAGACCTACAGGGGTGACTTCATAGGATCATAGACTCTAGAGTTGAACACAATCATAGAGGTTGACTAACAATAACGAGCAACAGCAACAACAATAAATAATTAGTTATATTTCCTGTCATTGTTTAGTTGTTTCTAGTCATATCCACCTCTTCATGACCTCATTTAGAGAAGTTTGCCATTTCCTTCTCCATCTCCTTTTACATATGAGGAAAATGAGGTTAAGTGACTTGCCCAAGGTTCCATAGCAAATAAGTATCTGAGGCCCAATTTGAACTTGGGAAGACTCATTTTCCTAACTCTGGGCCTGAACTCTGCACTGTACCACCTAGCTGAGCTAGAATGTAAAAAAACTTTAAAGTTGGCAGAGTGTTTTACAGATAGTAACTCATTTAATTCTCCTCACTACTCTGAGAGATTCATTTTACAGATGAAGAAAGTAAGGCAGGCAGAAGTTTTGTGACTTTCCCAGAATCACACAACTGAAGTGGAAGCTAGAAAGTAAGAAGAAGAAACTAAGGCTCAGGGGAGAGAAAGGATTTCATAGGATCAGAGATTTAGAGATAGAAGGAAATTTGTGGGTCATCTGGTACAATCCCCTCATTTAACAGATTGTAGAAACCGTGGCCCAAAGAAGTTAATTCATTTGCCTAAATGAGGTAATGATTAAATGGAACTAGGATTTAAGCCTATTTCTTTTTACCACCCCCAATTCAATCCAACATTTTTTGCCACGCTGTATTATGGTGTTTCTCTTTCTTCTCTTCCACACTGTCACATATTCAATGCAATGTCCTAGATGCAAGGTCATGACAGAGTGGAAACAAACCTGATTTTTTGCACCAGGATACCAGTTCTTTGCTACCTTGGACATCACCAATATGCAAAATATCTGAGATGTGTCTCCTTGGAAGCAGAGGATTTTTTTTTTCCAATTAGAGAAGGTAGCATAAGCAACCTGGGAAATTTCATCTAAGGTCTTTGGACCTTAATTTTCTCCTGTGGGACTAGAGTACTAGGCAGAAGTACTGAAGCCAGTGCAACCCAACTAGAGAAAGGGAATTGTTGAATTTTCATTGTAAGCATTTATACCTCAGTAACTAATCAATGCTACAAATTAAGGTTGATTTATTTTTTATTGATTGTTTAGACCTAAGAAAATTAAAGATAAAAGTTAAAAGCATCTTGTGAGTATATATTCTTCCCAAAGAAACAACTGTTAAACATTACCTGGGTACCCCCAAAATAAAAAGGTCTCTAAAATTTTTTTCAGTTCTAACATTTTAAGACTAACATCCCAGGAAACCATACCTTCTTGGCTTTGGCAAAGGAGAAAGAAAGGAAGATCAAGAAAATCTTGTATTCTATTGCCAGTTCTTGCACAAATATGCTGTGTGACACCAAGCAAATCATTTATTCATCCTGGGTCCCATTAATACAGAGAAGGGAGGGTACCAACTTGCTAATGACTCCCCTATAGTTATTTTCTGGGCAATAGGGCATATCTTGAATCACATCAATGAGTATACTTATGGATTTCCTATCATATTATATAAAAGAATTCTGCATTATTGGGAGTCAGGGATGAGATGTCAAAATAATAACACCTTATAAATGCTTTCTAACTGAAAAGCCCTATATGTTTTAGTAAGGTTTTTTTTTCTTTGTGATACTTACCTTTGACTCCTCTCACGATTAAAACCTACTCTTATGACAATGAAGCAAACCTAAGTAAAATAAATCAAGAATGACCATTTCCCAGGGCACCTAAGTGGCTCAGTAGATTGAGAGCAAGGTCTAGAGATAGAGGTCCTGGGCTTAAATCTGGCCTCCAACACTTCCTAGCTGTGTGACCCTGGGCAAGTCCCTTAACCCCTTTTGCCTAGTCCTTACCACTCTTCTGCCTTGGAGCCAATACACAGTATTGATTCTAAGATAGAAAATGAGGGTTTAAAAAAAGTGACCGTTTCTGATGCCATCTACCTAATTCCACCTCTATAACCTACCACTTCTTTGTGAAATTGAAGATATATTTCTCAGTCAATCCTCTAAAAAGATGAGTGGGTGAGGCATTGTGGGAAAATGTCAGAGTAGGGCATGCTTCTTTGGCCTCCTAATTCCCCTCCAAAAACCAACCAAAAATAACTCTAGAGACTCAATGGTAAAAGTGACAAAAACAGACAGATGTTAGGAGTGAGGCTGAATAGCCAGGGACAACTAGAGAGAAAGACTTTTTACTTCCCTGACCTAAATCCCAACACTTGTAGGCCGAAAAAAAGAGCAAATGGAAAACAACGCAGCCCCTGGGGAGCATACCTTACCTTGTTTCCTGAGCCCAGGGAGCAGCTGCATTTGCTGCTGCCTCAGTTCTGGCCCATAGCTAAGGATTAAAGGAAAAGACAGCATGGAATCTAATGGTGCCAAGCCCTGAGGGTGGGAATTCTGGTCTTGCTGCCAGCAAAGAGGGACTTTGGAGAACACAAACTGGACGCCTGCTGTATCCCAGGCTATGGCAATAAGAGAGGAAGAGTGAAGAAGGAGCACATACTTGTGAGTGAGGTTGCAAAGGGAATGGAGCTTCACCAACTGTGGCCATTCCCAGCAGAGTGGAGTCCCTGGTTGATGCCATAAGGGGAGGCAGGCTGGCTGCTTGAAGTTGCAGAGACAGAATTTCTTACAGGCTCTGGCTGGAGTATCTGAGGTCAATTACAGACTGGCACTTCAGCAGGGGACCAGGAGTACATCAGACCCTGGACTATAAAAATTAGAATAACCAAGTAGGAGTCAAGAAAAAACAAAGACACAAAAAATCCTGCAACTTGAGGTAACATTCCCTAGCATACTAGAAACCCTGAGATTCCAGGAAAAGACAAAAATTAAATCTTTTGGCCTAGCCCTCAAAAACAAATTTTAATAAGGTAAAGTAAAAAATGAGCATGCAAAGGAGAAAGAACCCAATTATTGATAGCTATTATGAGGACAGAGAAGAACTCAACTCAAAATCAGAGGCTAGCAAAGTAAAAATACCGATTTCAAAAACAGAAAACAAGCTCAAAAAATTTTTTTGGAAGAGTTTTTAAAAGATTTCAAAAAACAAATGATCAAGGTAGAGGAAGAATTAGAAAAAAAAGATATGAGAACAATGCAAGAAAATCAAGAGGATTATGAAAGAAAGATAACCCAAATGGAAAAGAAAATCCAGAGACCCACAAAATAAAATAATTTATTAAGAACTAGAAATGGACAATAGGAAGCTAGTGATTTCCTAAGACAACAAAAAATAATAAAACAAAATCAAAAGAATGAAATAACAGAAGAGAATATCAAACAAGTTATCACAAAAACAACTAATTTGGAAATTAGATCAAGGAGAAACAATATAAAAATAGCTGGACTCCCAGAAAGCTATAATAAAAAAAGAGTTTAGAGACCATATTCCAAGAAATTGTCAAGGAAAACTATCTGGAAATACTAGAATCAGAGATAAAAATAGAAATTGAAAGACTACACCAATCACCACCTTAAAGAGACTCGAAGATGAAAATGCATAGGGAAAATCATTGCTAAATTCCATAACTACTAATTTAAGAAGAAAATATTATAGGCAATGGGGGGGACTTAAATACTGTGAACTACAGTCAGAATAACATGACACAAACCATCTACAATATTAAAAGAACACAGCATGAAGCACAGTATAATTGAAAAAAAAATGAACAAAAAAGAGATGAGTAGTGACTGCACTCATTGATCAGAGTTCTAATACCTACAAAACACCTTAAGTACCATTCAATTCAACAATCTCACCACTCACCAGATATGTGTTAAGCCCTTGATATATGACATTCTGGGATCTGGGTTCATAATAAAAAGACAAAAACAAAATGTCCCAGGCCTCCAAGATCTTACATTTTGCTGGGAGGACCAATGAATATACAACAAATAAAGTGCAAGGAAAATTAAGGAAGAGAACTAAGAAATGAGGGAGGGAAACAAAGAAGGCTTCATGGTCCTCCATTTAAAGTTGTCAAGAATACAAAGGTTCTAAGAAGTAGAGATAAGGAGAAGTATATTACAGGTATGAAGCAGAGCTTGTATAGATACATATAGGTGAGAGATTGGAGTACAAAGTTCTCAGTACAGCTAATAAATCAATTAATCCAGATAATAGTCCCAAAAGACAACTAACCCTCACCAGTCCAGGGAAGTAAGTGGTGCATTATTATCTTCTTCACCTTATAGATGAAATTACTTATACTACAGCAGGCCACATAAAGACAGAGAGGTAACTGTGACTCAAAGATTAAGAGCATTGGATCTGGCATACGGATCTTAAATTTAAATTGAACCTCAGACACTTCCTTTCTGTATGACTCTGGGAAAGTCACTTAACTTTTGATTGCCTGACAAAAGGATTCACTGGAGAATGGCAAACCACTCCAGTATCTTTGCAAGATAACCCCATGGATAGCTTTGGTCCATGGGGTCACAACAAGCCAGACATGACTGAATAATGGACTATATATACCTTTCACAAGGTAAAAGAGCTGTCAATATTCCATGAGGTTCTTAAACTGATGTCTTCAGACTCTAGATGCAATCTTGCTTCTACTACACCAATATTTTTCCCCATTTGAAACAAACTGCATTAATGTACTAAGAGAACTCAAGAAACTCTCTTCTCCTCTTTGGGTCTCAGTTTCTCCAGTAATCAAATGGAAAGGTTGGACTGGAATGGTCCCTAAAGATCTTCTTAGTGATGGCATTTTTAAAATAAAAAATTAGTCTTTTTAAATACTCCAAAGCTATATAATGTTAGAAGAGTAAGGGAACTTAGAAATCATCTACTCTAACCAAGTCATTTTATAGAAGACTCTAGGTCCGTAGAATCTTATAAATCTTGCCCATATACTCTCAGATGTTCTCCCAGAGAGTCTGCCCAAAGTACTAGATTTCCCTGATTTCCCCTGACATCATGAAACTAACAGTGGAACACCAGCTATTTACCTGTTATCAGTGGTCTTCTAACCTATCTTCTCTTCCCATCATATAACTTTTTTCCTTCTGTTATTCTTCATAGTTCCTCATTATTTTTATGCTATAAACTGCTCATAACCCATCAAACACTTCTCCATTGCTTTCTGTACTATGGTAATGTTTACTTATTTGGAGGTAGGCATACTCTTGTCTCACTGTCATACTGGAACAATGAGATAATGTTGCCTTTAAAGGGGCTATTGGATTGTGGATCTGAGATCACCAGGGGCCATCAAGTCCATTGTCCTCATTTTACAGATGAGGAAACTGAGGTCAAAGTGAGGAAGTGACTAAATAGAAACACAGATCTAGATCTATAAGGAAATGTGGTGTCTATAAAGTCTAGTATTCTTTTATAGTTGAGGAGACTGAGACTGAGGAAGCATAAGTGATTTTTCCAAGGTCTCAAAGGGAGCAAGCATGAAAGGCAGATTTGAATCAAGGCCTTTAAATTCCAAAAACATTATTCCTTCTACAGCTCACAGTTTCTAAGAAAAAGTGAGACCTTCACAACTACTCAAAGTCAAACCAAAGGAATAAATGAGCCAAAAAGATGAGTTTGTACTAAAATCAAATAACTTCTATCTTTGAAATGCCAGGGGAAAACAGGGAAGACCCCCCAATATGCCAGGAGACCTCCTATGATCACTTATTAGTAAGAACATGAATGATTCTCATAAGGTAGGTAGGCATGCACACAATGATGAAATCATACATCCATTCTGGTATCTGAGTATTTATAACACCTAAAAATAATAGTAGCAGCAGCAACAATAACAACAATAACAAGAGCTTTTCCATTGTACTTTATTCTTGGCAAAGCTCATGTTCTCTCATTTGGCCCTATCATCTAGCACGTTATTCTATGCATAACCAGGTGCTTACTCTTATTTTTAATATGGTATAACTGATTCTCATCCAGCACTTAGAAAGGAATCGCCAAATGTATTTATGCCAGATCTATTGCCTTCTTTCCTCAAAGAAATTAAGTCAAAAGATATTTATTTTAAATAACCCATAAAAAACAGTGGTACCTAACCCCCTGTTGCTGAGTATCCAGGCAATGGCTAGATGGATTGGTTATGAAACCATCCTGAACAATGAGCTCCTGGCTGGAGACTGAGCTCAAGAAATGCCAGCTGAAGTAAGTGATGGACTGAGCAGGTTATAAATGATCGACAACAGTGACGAGAAGCCTTATAGCCACCCCAAAGCCAGTGTTGGTATGCCAGTGCTGTAAGACACACAGCATGCTCTAACACTAGCCTGACAAAGTCAATAAAAAAAATTACACCTTTCTCCAGCTTTAGCTCATATGCAACAGTGGGGTGGGGTGGCGTGTTTAGGGTTATTACTGTTCTGCCCTGGAGTTGTTGTAGATGGGTATTTATAAAATGAGCCTGTGGGTGGGTGTACACAGAAAATAGGCGTACATAAGCTATTCATGCACAGCTTGGTTTTTTAATCATCTGTCATGGTGCAGTGAGAAGGGAGCTGGCTTGGGAATTAGACAGCTAGGGTTGGAATCCCAGCTGTGACATTAATGAGGTGTACGGCTTTTAGCAAAATTACTTCCCTTCTCTGGGCCTCAGTTTCTTCAACTGAAAAATAGATGAGGGAAGAGCCTTGCCTAGATAACCTGTAAGATCTCCTCCAGTTCTGAATTTGTGTATGACCTAATCTTTTTTATAGATATTACCCAGATCCCTGAATTCCTTGGGTCAGGTTTATGGTGGAGTAGGGTAGTAGGTTAGGAACACATATCAGGCTAAGGAGGTTGGATGTTTTCAATAGAAAATGTATCAGGACAACTAGGTAATACAGTGAATAAAGAGCCGCCAGGCATGGAGTCGGGAGAATCTGGGTTCAAATCTGGCCTTAGATACTTCCTAACCATGTGACTCTGGGCAAGTAAATCATTTAACTCCTATTTTCCTAGGCATTATCCTACTGTATTAGAGTTATAACTAAGACAGAAAATAACAGTTTAAAAAATAGATAATGTGGAGTGAAAGAAGATTTTTCATCAGAGACGTGATATGATTAAAGCTGTTCTTTCAGGGAATGAGATAGTTTAGTGAATCAATTTCTTAATCAAATAGTATTCACTGAGCATCAATTATGCACTCAGTGTTACAGTTGAGAGAGAAGGTCAGAGGCAGAGAATTATGGGACATCATCACTGCTGCATCATAGAAACATGTTTCTACCCTATGATCATACCTGATGATTAGATCTGAAATTGTAGGGGACCTTTTAGATCAAGTCTACTGTTTTCATTTAATAGCGAGGGAAACAGAAAACTTGAGAGGGGAGTTGATTTACCCAGTTTCTCACAGGGAGTAATTAACAGAAATTCCAACCTCAGGTTCTGATTCAGAATTCAGAGCTCCTTCATTTTAAGTTCATCATAACTTTTAAGCAAAACAGGATTAATGTCAAGTGACATAGACAATGTTGGAGGAAACCATTCCAAGGCTTCCCTACTCTCATCCACAATACTTTGTGGGTTTTGAATTCACAATCACACATAAATGACATTTTTTTGGAAATTATTGTATAATTGAAAATCTGTTATCCTAAAAAAATACATTTCCTGGGAGCCCACTGATTTCCTGTTGTTATGTACCTCCTGTAGACAGGGGATAAATTCAGTGGTCATGCCTGTTCTCTCTCTTTGGCATCCTGTCTCAAGCATGGTGGTGGTAAGGGGGTTTTGAACAGACTGATTAGCCATGGGCATGAGATTTTTTTATTTTGTATCCCTTTTATTCCTTTATTTCTAATATTTTTATTATTTGAGATAAATTTTAATTTTTATATGACTTACCTTCTGTAAAGAAAAAATGCAAAATAAAAGAGGCTATAAAATGCCATTAATTCAAATGAATTAATGCTAAAGAATAGAAAGTTGTTAGGGACAGAGATGTTCAAAATTAGACAAGAACCAAGGGAGAAATAAATGAACCCAAGGTCAGAAGTCTAGGTAGCACAAAGAAAGGTAAAGATTATATAGTATAATAAAAAAAATCATTGGACAACATGGGTTGAATCCTGCCTTTGACACTTATTACCTTTATAGACTGAGCAGATCAATTAATCTCTTAAGGACTTGATTTTCCCATATATAAAAATAAGGTGAGGGGTGTCAATTCAGTGAACTATAAATTCCCTCCCAATCCTATAATCTATAATCATATGAGATATGAAGTCTAATATCCTTTCAATCTCTAAATCTCTATTCTAATGTTCAGACAAATGATCCCGTGCCCTTGACATAATATAGGGAGGAGGGTTAACTTGAGATTCAACCATTCTACTAAATTCCATTTTTGAGCACCTGTCTCTCCAACCTTTACCTGCAAAATCCAGATACTCAGTGATAGCTGTCCCTTTTCCTGAGGGGCACCTCAGAAATGTAACCTAAAGTTTTCTGGGAGATGCAGTACTTGTGGGGAGAAAGTATGCAATTCACCAGCCTCAGGTCCAGTACAAGAACATCATAGCTCATACCCATAAAGATAAATTCTTGGAATGGGCTATGCATACATATGACTATACTACAAATTAGAGAGTTATCAAGGATGTAGAGGAGATACAACAGAGAAGCCTGAGAAGAAAAAGAAAGGAGCAATCAAGTCAACATGGCATTTGAAGAAAGTTTTTTTTGGAGGTTTCATTTGAAGTGATTCTTAGAATATGGAAAGGAAGCTTTGGTCTGTGTCACTAGGTGGAGACTGGGGTGGAAGTTAACCTTTTCAGGCATGAGAGATGGTGTGTTAAAGCTGAAGAGGTAGAATAGGCTAGGAAAAGACTGGAGAATCTAGTTTGGTTGATGTGGAGAATGCAGGAAAGACAGTACCAAGAAATGAAGCTGGAGAAAATAGGTGGGATCATAATATAAAGGACCACAAATGGCTATATTAAGAGATTCTATTTTAATCAAAGGTACAAAAAATATAGAACTAGAGGGAACCTCAGAAGTCATCCAGTCCAACTTGACATTTTATGAATGAAGAAACTAACCCCATAAAGGCAGAGTGACTTGCTCAGAGTCACGCAGTAAATATCAGAAGCTCCAAGTTCTTTGATTTTAGAACCAAAGCTTTCTTTTCTATCAAGCTTCTCCTTCTCAATTCCTTGGGAGTCACTATCAGACTGAGCAGAAGAGTGACATGACGGAACCTCTGCCATCACCTAGAAATCCAGGAAAATTCTCATGTAGAATATCTGCCAAAATCGGGACACTAAATGCATTGTAGATGGAGTGGTGAACTGATCTAACTATTCTGAAGGACAATTTGGAACTATGCCCAAAAGGTTATAAAACTGTGTATACCCTTTGATCCTATAATCCCACTACTAGGACTGTATCCCAAAGAGATAATAAAAAAGGGAAAGCTACTTGTACAAAATCATTTATAACAGCTCTTTTTGTGGTGGCAATGAATTAAAAAATTGAGGGGATATCCATCAATTGGGACATGGCTGAACAAATTTGGTACATGGTGGTGAAGGAATACTATTGTGTTATAAGAAATGATAAGTAATATGATTTCAAGAAAAGCTGGAAAGATCTGCATGAACTGATGCAGAGCAAAATAAGTGTAACTGGGAGAACATTATACATGGTAAAAGGAACATTGTATAATGATCAACTGTGAAAACTTGGCCACTCTCAGCAATACAATGATCTGGGACAACTCAGAAAGACTTAAGTGGGTAATGCTATCCACATTCAGAGAGAGAACCATTGGAATCAGATGGATGCAGATCAAAATATACTATTTTTCACATGAGTGTATTTACGGTTTTGTTTTGAGCTTTCGGTTCGGTATGAGTGTTCTTGTAACAATGACCAATCTGGAAATGTGTTTTACATTATATTATAAAACATCAGAAATATAGAAGACCCAAAAAAGAGCAATATGCAACCAGATGATAAAGATAGACATCCGATTGTGGAAGGATTTAAATGGCAAATGGAGGACTTTGTATTTTGTTCTAGAGGTGAAATCTTCCTGAGCAGCTGCCTGGCATGGTCAGATTATGCTTTAAGAATATCAGTTAGTCAGCTGTGTAGAGGAGGAAAGGTTGGATACAGAGAAGAGTATATTGTGATAGGCCACCTAAGAGGTGATAAGGACCTAGATTAGCATGGTTGTGGCATGGATAGAGAAATAGCAACAAATGTGTGAGCTATTGCAAAGGCAAAAAGTCTAAAGGTCTAGGTGACACAGTGGATTAAGTGTCCGGCCTGGAGTTAGATAGAATCATCTTCTTGATTTCAAATCTGGCCCCAGGGTCATACTAGGTGTGTGACACTGGACAAGTCTCTTAACCCTGTTTACTTCGGTTTCCTCATCTGTAAAATGATCTGGAGAAAAAATAGCAAACCACTCCAGGATCTTTGCCAAGAAAATTCCAAATGGGGTCACAAAGGGTCAGAAGTGACTGAAACACCTCAATAACAATCATCTATATTCTAAGGCAACTGGTTGGATATGTGAGGCAAATTTGAAGACATAAATATAATTATTAGGATATAAAACTTGAAAGTATATTCATGTTTCCAACAAAAATAGGGAAGTTAACAAAAGAAGCAGATTTAAGGAGAATGATTAATTGAGTTTTAGACATGTTGAATATCAGATCCCAGTGTGGTATTCTAGTTGGGTCAATATTCTCACACTTTCACAGTTTTATGCAGATGAGAGATATTAGAGATGGGATCAATATTTTCATAAGCATGATTTCCCAAAGGAATTTTTATGATCTCTGACCTCACTGAAATCATCTGTGATCCTCCTGATTATCTCCACCAGACAAGACTATAACCCATCCATATTTATTTCAAGAGTGATTCCTATTATGACCTATATGGCCTCTCTTCCCCCATTTTACTATTTTTCCTTCCTCTATGGTTGGGGGAGTAGCAGCTAGAGATTCTGAAACTGGGCTCCATTTTCTCCTGGATCCTAAAAGTAGGGAGATTGAATATTATGAACATTTTATTTCTGAAAATAAAATAAAATTTAGAGACATTAAACATATTATCCAGGCCACAGAACTGATAGGTGGAAAACCAGTAACTTAAACACTGGACTTTTAGTGCCCTGGAAATGTATCTCCATTTCAGTCTTCATGGAAATTCATCCTTCAATTTAACTGAAATCAACAAACATATATTAAGTGCATAAGATCACAGATTTAGTGCTGGAAGGGACTTCAAAGGTCATCTTGCCCAATTCCCTCATTTTACAGAACAAGGAACTGAAGACCAGAGAGTTTAAGTGATTTGTCCAAGGTTAAATAACTAATAAATGTAACATCCTGTTACAATAATTGGCTCATTTTTATCCTTAGAGTAATATGATGGCTTCCATGACCCAGCTGATTTCCTCCTCTTCACCTTTAGGAATTTTATTTTATATGAAAAGTTCTGAGTTTAGTCACCATCTATGGGTTGGGATAATCTAGTTTGGAATCTTCCCTATCATATTGGCAGAGTTTTAACCCTCCAACTAACTTGATATTTGAAGCTGTCCCTAGGTAAATCCTGGTCTTTAAGGGAGGTTAAATTCAGGTCAGTGGAAGTATTTGGGAAACAAAATAGACTTCAGAGTAGTATCTTTGGAAGATAAACACATGGAAGGGAAATCAGGGAAACAACTCACCATGTCCTGAATTTCCTTCAACCAGGGTCTTCTCTGAGACAACTAAAGAGCCTATGGCTCTCTTCAATATATTTCCTTTCTCTGCCACAGCTTAACCCCCACTTTGCTTCTCAAAGGTATTTTGAAAGTGTCATGCCTGTTCCAATATCTGGACTCTAGACCCTAAAAGTTTCTCTCCTTCAGTTCTGATAATCTCTTCCCTTCATATGAACTTCTTATTTCCTCCAAAAATTGATTCTATGAATTCAAGGAAGGTGTAAGCACTGTCTATACTTGGTTCAGGTCTTTTCCAATTCCACAGCTATTATTTTTTCCAGTATATATGGCACACTGTATCCTTGTTGTATATGCAAACCATTGCTCTATATTACTTGGATTATACCCAAGGATTGGACTTTACATTATGATCCACCATAGCACGGAGTCTAAAGTGAATAGCTGTTCTCCAGTTTCTTTTGGAGCAGTGTCAGTGCATTTTGTTAGAAGGAGATGATGTTGACAGAGGTGAGGGTTATTAGGGGGAAGTTTCAAAGGAACATCTAGATCTCAACTACTTAGAGTTGGTTTCCAACTGGCTCTGTCCCACTCCAGCCTTCAAAAAGGTGAAATTCTTCCAGTTTTCTCCCACAGCCAGATGCACAGGTTTGTCTTCTCAGGTCGGGAGCACATGGTATAAGAGCCAACATTTATATGGCAATTTAGAGTTTAAAACACTTTCCTCATAACAGCACAGTGTGGTAGGGAGTACAAGTATTTATAGAATCATATAGAATTACAAAATGACACAGCAGGAAGGGACTTTAGAGATCATGTAGTTCAACCTCCTCGTTTTACAGAGGAGGAAGCTAAGGTACATAAAGGTGAAATGACTGAGAGGCAGCTTAGGAGGAGCTGAAGGAGAATGGGATTTGACATTAGAAAATTAAAGTTCAGTTTCTGACACATTTGTTTCCTTAACTGTGGGGCATGACCTTGGGGAAGTCACTTAATCACTGGTGTTCATGATTCTCCCATATATCAAATGACAAAGTTGGAGAGTATCTCAAAGGTCCATTACAGTTAGATCCCTAGATCTAGAGCTGGGGGAAGCTGCTGGGGCTGTTTAGTTAAGCCATGTAGTCCAACTCTCTCATATGACAGATGGGGACTTTTAGGCCCAAGGATGTTCAGTAACTTGACTTGCCTAAGATCATTCAGAAAGTAAACTAGCTTTATGACTCAACAACAACTGTTCTCCACACTGCTCCACACTGCTTCCATGGTTAGGATAATATGATCCTAATTACAGAGATGGAAAACTAGTGATTTCATCTAGTCCAAATGAAGAAAGGGAAACCCAGCAAGATGAAGTTATTTGTTCAAGGTCACAGAGGAAGTAAGTGGCAGAGACAATTCCAATTTTATTTTTTAATTTTATTTAATTAATTTAGAATATTTTTCCATGATTATATGATTCATGGTCTTTCCTTCCCCTCTTCCCTGCTCCCTCCCATAGCCAATGAACAATTCAACTTGGTTTTATATTATTAGTGATTAAGAACTATTTCCATATCATTAATATTTGCAATAGAGTGATCATTTAGAGTCTACAATCCCATTCATGTCCCCATCAAACCATGTGATCAAGGAGATGTTTTTCTTCTGTGTTTCTACTCCCACAGTTCTTTCTCTGGGTGTTATAAGAATTGAAATTTAGGTTTTTGACTAAATATGAGAATTCTAAAGTAATACTGTGGTCACTGATTTAAAAATATGATAGCTTAAGTCAAAATGACTAGCAGCTTTATTTACAAAGAGGTAGAAAGAATGAAAATGGAAAAATATAAGAAGAAGGTAGAAAATTATCCAGCCTACCAACCTAAGTGCTGTTTCAGTGTCCACCTCCACTCTGGCAGGGCTCAATAATCTTTAGCCAGTGGTCCCAGTGGTGTCTTCAACCAGAGTTCCACCAAAGCAATCTTCTCCAAAGCCAAGACAGGAATCTCAGCCACTCACCCAGCAAGTCGACCCAGAATGCAGGGAAAAGGGTCTCCTCCAAGCCAGGAAAGGGATCTTAGCCACTCATTCCAAACACTAGGAATCTCTGGAACCAATCTCTACAAAAGGCAGGAAAAGAATGCCTCTAGACCATTTTGGTCTCATCTTTTTATGCTCATTTTTACCATGTCACTTCCTCTTGTAAAGATGAGGTTGACTGTCCCCTTGCCTACTTTTAAATTTAATCAACCAAAGCAAAGACACCCCTACTTAATCATAAGTAGGAGAGGTTCACAAACCACTTACTAAAGTGGTTTACATCTCTAGAAGCAACTGACTTCCCCCTGGGCAGTGCTAAGCAAATTAAAAAGACTGCAATTGGTCCCCACAAAGTAGAGGAAGGGGCAGGAAGGGACATGGAAAAAGGATTATAAAAGCCCTGAACTTCCTGTCCAAAAACATTTTCTCCTTCAAACTTCACCTTGGAGGAGCTCTGGTTTGGGACTTTGGCTTGGACTTGGATTCTGACTCTTGGACTGCTTTCTGGTAAGATTGCTCTTGGATCTTCTCCTCCCTTTGGATTAGGGATTGGATGAGTGAAAAAATCTGACCCTCCTTTCCTGGCTTCTGAAGATATTAGCACCCAGATAGGCCACCCTTTTGGAGGAGGCTGTGTGGGTGAAATTCTTGCTTAATTCACCACTCAGCCCTCCAGCTGGGGTTCTTGGAGCCCTGCCATAGTGGAGCTAGGTGCCAGAGCAAATATTTAGTGTGTTAGGTCAGATATTTTCTATACCCTCTTTTACATTTCTGTTTTCACTCTTTCCCTCTTTTTGTAAATAAAGGTTCTAAACAGTCATTTTGACTTGAGCTATCTTAATTTTTTTTTAATTGGCAACCACATTCTCTTATATTTAGTCCAACCATAAATTTAATCCCTACACTGTTACTTCTTGTCATTCCCATTCTTCACAGAAACCAATGGCAATCATTCAATTTGCCTAGCACTGCTCAAGGGGGAGGAATTACCTTTGGAGGTGTGAGCTTACTCTAGTAAGTGACTTGTGATTTCTCATATTTAATGATGAGTAGGGGTATTTTTAAGTTCATGACTTGATTAGCTACAAATAGGCAAGGGGAGAGTTAATCCTATATTCACAGTATAGATAACGTTCTTTCTCATAAGTCCTTCAGAATTGTCCTGGGTCACTGCATTGCCACTAATGGAGAAGTCCATTACATTCAATTGTGCCACAGTGTATCAGTCTCTGTGTACAACTTTCTCTTGGTTCTGCTCCTTTCACTCTGCATCAATCCCTGGAGGTCGTTCCAGTTCCCATGGAATTCCTCCACTTCATTATTCCTTTGAGCACAATTGTATTCCATCAGCAACATATACCACAATTTGTTCAGCCATTCCCCAATTGAAGGGCATCCCCTCATTTTCCAATTTTTGGCCACCACAAAGAGTGCCATTATGAATATTCTTGTACAAGTCTTTTTCCTTATTATCTCTATGAGGTACAAACCCAGCAGTGCTATGGTTGAATCAAAGGGTAGGCAGTCATTTAAAGCCTTTTGGACATTGACAATTCCAATTTTAAATTCAGCAATATTTCTACCACATCACACTGTCTGATATCTTTATTGTATACCATTTAGCCTCTCGTGATCCTGTGCTAGAATTCTAAGAAACAGTTGTATGTTGTAAGTTAAAAAGTCAAAAAGCCTGGACCAAAGCCATTCTATAGCTCAATTCCATCTGAACACTGATCTCTAGCTTAGTGCTGAAATGACTGGCTCTCTGCCCATTCAGTCTCATCTCTGGTAGCATGTTGGGCTCCCTTGGATATGTTTCTCTCCTCTATACTGTCCACAACAAGCTGGGCAAACCTTATTTATTTCTTACTGGGTATCCAGATTGGCTATCTGTTTCCATTAGGCTCATGGCTGAAAGGGCTTTTTCATTGGCTGCCCCAGCATGAGATCTTTTTGCCAAACTACTTCTGCCTTCCTGGAATAATGACTTTTTTTAAGGTTCTGAACATTCTCATATTTGTTAGATATTTCAAAGAATACTTTTTCTTTTTTCTTGGAGGGTTGCAGTAAGGCTTACTTAGACAAACTGGAAGGCCTGAAAAATGAAGTTACATAGTATCTGCCATAAAATCTTCTACCTCAGCAAGCTACCTTATTTTCCATCAAGGTAAAATTTAATTTACAAATTACAATAACCCAATTACAAATAATTACAAAACCCAATAAGAAAGCTGGCTGGAATTGGGAGGGAAAAGGGACAGTTTGGTGGAGCAGAAAAAGTCCTGAACTTGTGGACCGAAGATCAAGATTTAAGTTCTGTCTCCATCACTTAGTGACCGGATAATCTTAGAGCAATAATTTTTGTAATATGATGATTTATATTATTTTATTCTGGGCACAGCTTCATGCCACTCTAGCACTTTGACCTACCTGTGATCACAATGCAGATCTCCATAGTAAAGTTCACAATTCATGCATGTTTTTTCATGCTGTTTGATTCTTTGGTTTGTTCTTCCATAAAATCCCCATAGATTATCTATCCACTGCTCTAGAGACTTTTTTAGGTATTTCAATATTTTGTCTATTCCAGTTCAAAGAGAGTTATAGCCATTCATTATTTCTGGCTCTCCCTATGTGATCTGCCCACCTCCTTACCCTTGAGATCCTTTGTAAATCTTGTATAAAAGTCATGGCTACTAATATGTCATATTGCCTATTAGTTATCCATTGTAAACATTACCATTGCCTTTCAGGTGCCAAATGAGACCCATCATTTTTGCTCCTTCTAAAATAAAGTGTTTTCTGATTCATAGCATCAACAGAAGAATATTAATATTGCAGAAATGGGCTTATTTGTCAGGGAGGAACATATGAACATCAGAAAAGCACCTTGAAGTTTCCAAAATGTAATCCAAACTTAAATCCACTTATTCAGTCTTGGAGCAGTTGATTTTACTTCTACAAAACTATCCAAGATGCATTTTAATAATCATGGAAATATGTTTATCCTGCAAAGCTCCACTAACATGCAGTTTGGAGTTTAAATGGTGAAGACTCATGAATTATATACTATCATTTTTATTGACCTGCTTCTTTTCAGGTAAAAATTAGGAATATCAAAGATTCTAGAGCATTAAGTCTAGACTTTCTGTGGTTCAAAATATTAGCAAACTTCATCAAGGAATTGTATATTAAAAAACACTTCCTATATATACACTAAGACCATTTCATTGCTTTCCTTCTCATCTTCAGAACAGATTAAGAAATTAGTTCCTCTGAAGTACTTAGAACTCAGATATCATTAAGCTTCCCTACCTACAGCATGAATGAGATAGTTGTACATTGTAATATGGAAATCCTTGATCCCACTGTTAAGAAACTGCTGCTGTTTGCTACCTGTAACTCATATGGATGTAGCTGGTGTACAATACATCTTCTCACTTGCTCTGACTCAAGTAAAAAGAAGAAAATAATTAGGCATATGTAGTTGACGAAGATCACAGTTACTATATAATCACTGGCAATACCTCATGAGGAAATGGGATGAGAGGAGGTTGTATAATACTTTTTCATTGCTGTTTCCACTCATGCAACTAATAAACCACTATGGCGTTACAGGCAACAGGAGGGGCTCCATGGTTCTGGTGACTTGTTTAATACAAAGCCACTTGGCGCAACAGTTTTTTATTTTAACTTTATTTCATCAATTTAGAACATTTTTCTTTGTTTACAAGAAATCATATTCTTTTCCTCCCTCCCATCCACCCACCCTTCCTGTAGGCCACATGCAATTCCACTGGTATTATATGTGTCCTTGATCAGAACCTATTCCCATGTTGTTGATGTTTACACTAGGATGATCATTTAGAGTCTATATCCCCAATCATATCCCCCTCAACCCATGTAATCAAGCAGTAGTTTTTCTTTGATGTTTCTACTCCCACAGTTTTTCCTCTGCATATGATAGTGTTCTCTCGAGGATCCCTCAAAGTTATTCAGGATCACTTGTACCACAGTGTATCCATCTCTGTGTACAATGTTCTCTTGGTTCCACTCCTTTCACTCTGCATCAATTCCTGGTGGTTGTTCCAGTTCACATGGAATTCTTCCACTTTATTATTCCTTTGAGCGCAATAGTATTCCATCACCAACAGTTACTACAATTTGTTCAGCCATTCTCCAATTGAAGGGCATCCCCTCATTTTCCAATTTTTTGCCACCACAAAGAGCACAGCTATGAATATTTTTGTACAAGTCTTTTTCCTTATTATCTCTTTGGGGTACAAACTCAGCAGTGCTATGGCTGGATCAAAGGCAGACAGTCTTTTATGGCCTTTTGGGCATAGTTCCAAATTGCCCTCCAGAATGGTTGGATCAATTCACAACTCCACCAGCAATGCATTAATGTCTCAACTTTGCCACATCCCCTCCAGCATTCATTACTTTCCTTTGCTGTCATGTTAGCCAGTCTGCTAGGTGTGAGGTGGTACCTCAGAGTTGTTTTGATTTGCATCTCTCTGATTATAAGAGATTTAAAATACTTTTTCATGTGCTTATTAATAGTTTTGATTTCTTTGACTGAAAATTGCCTATTTATGTCCCTTGCCCATTGATCAATTGGATAATGACTTGATTTTTTTGTACAATAGATTTACCTCTTTATAAATCTGAGTAATTAGACCTTTGTCAGAGGTTTTGACTATGAAGATTTTCCCCCAAATTTGTTGCTTCCCTTCTAATTTTGATTGCATTGGTTTTGTCTGTACAAACCCTTTTTAATTTAATGTAATCAAAAATATTTATTTTACATTTTGTGATTTTTTCTAACTCTTGCTTGTTCTTAAAATCTTTCCTTTCCCAAAGATCTGACATGTATACTATTCTGTGTCAACCTAATTTACTTATAGTTTCCTTCTTTATATTCAAGCCATTCACTCATTCTGAGTTTATCTTGGTGTGGGGTGCAAGATATTAATCCAAAACCAATTTCTCCCATACTGCCTTCCAATTTTCCCAGCAGTTTTTATAAAATAGTGGATTTTTGTCCCAAAAGCCGGGATCTTTGGGTTTATCATAGACTGTCTTGCTGAGGTCACTTACCCCAAGTCTATTCCACTGATCCTCCTTTCTGTCTCTTAGCCAGTACCATATTGTTTTGATGACCACTGCTTTATAGTATACTTTCAGATCTGGTACTGCAAGGCCCCATTTCTTTGCATTTTTTATTATTTTCCTGGATATCCTTGATCTTTTGTTCTTCCAAATGAACTTAGTTATGTTTTTTTCTAATTAGGTAAAAAAGTTTTTTGGTAGTTCAATGGGTATGGTACTAAATAAGTAAATAAGTTTGGGTAGGATGGTCATTTTTATTATGTTAGCTCATCCTACCCATGAGCAATCAATGTTTTTCCAATTGTTTAGATCTAGTTTTAATTGCGTGGAGAGTGTTTTGTAGTTATGTTCATATAGTTCTTGTGTTTGTCTCAGCAGATAGATTCCTAAGTATTTTATATTGTCTAGGGTAATTTTAAATGGAATTTCTCTTTCCAATTCTTTCTGCTAAGATGTGTTGGATATATAGAAATGCTGATGATTTATGTGGGCTTATTTTGTATCCTGAAACTTTGCTAAAGTTGTTATTTCCACTAGCTTTTTAGTTGATTCTCTAGGATTCTTTAAGTAGACTATCATATCATCCACAAAGAGCGATAGCTTGGTCTCCACAATGGCAATTATAAGATCAAGTTCTTACAATATGAATATTTTCCATTTTTCAGGTTTGAGATTGGATTCAGGTCCTAGAATTAGGAGACTCCCCTGACACACTGCCAGATCTGGGTATAGTGCCCATTATTATAAGTGTATCCATGGACAGAAGAAAGGAAACAAAAACATCTGGAATAGATTATATAAGAATGATATTAGAAATTAAGTCTTGTTACATAGGTTTGTAGTTAAGAAGTAGAGAAACTGACTTGAGAAAGAATTGGATTTTGAAGCAGATTTGAGACAGACTGTCAGTTTCAAATGTTGACAGTGGAGGGGGAGGGGTAGTATTTTTTTTTTCTTTTTTCCTGTGACAGTTGGTCTCTGAGAGTGGCAGTTGGGCTCTCAGAGTGTTGGGAGCAGGTGACATCTTTTCTCTCTCTCCTCATTGTCTGAGGTAGGGAAAAGAGGGAAAAACCTGAAGGAGCTAAATGATTTTCCTTTTCCAACTTGGGAAATGCTTGTGACTATTTATTACTATTACATAAATTGTTTTTATATCTGAGAAGACCAAAGAAAGACCTGGTTTTTGGTTTGAACTCTGAATCTGTTATGGCTCAGAGCCCTAACTTGGCTCTTGCTGAGGCTCAGCCAGCTAGCCTTTGTTATTTTTAAAACTTGGATATAAAATTGAGAATTATAAGGATAATAGTGTTACTTTATTGTAGAATAGAGAAAATTTGGGTTAGTCAGATCAGGAAGGATCAGTGTAGCCTGTGGAAACAGGAGAAGTGGTTCCTTGCAGAACAAGGGAGTTTTATTTGGGTGGAGTTAGAATCCCTTAGAGTTAGAAATCCTTTTTTTAATTCTTATATAAAAATAAACTATTTTTTGAGAATATAACAAGAGTCTCCTTAGCATTCTTGAGCCTTACCCTGAAGAAAAGTTCACTTATGAGCTTCAATTCAATTATATAAACTGAAGATACTTTGTAAACACAAGTAGAGTAATCAGTTTAATAATCCATAATCAGTTCATTCATTGCTTATTATTTTTATAATAGTCCCTGATCCTATCATTACAATCCAGTAGGCAAATGGTTGCCTCTCAGCTTTTCCCTGAGGCACTTTGCTCTCCGAACCCCTCCCCTAGGTAGCACAGTGGTTAGAGCTCCAGGCCTGGAGTCAGTAGAATAGAGACTCAAATCCTTGCTCAAATACTTTACCTATGTGACCCTAGATAAACCACTAATCCCATTTGCCTAGTCCCTACCCTTCTGTCTTAGAGTTATTACTAGAACAAAAAGTAAGGCTTTAAAAAGTTTTTGCTAGAATCTAGAATCAGAACCAAACACACACGCGCGCGCACACACACACACACACACACACACACACAGAGTATACTAGGTGTATCTAAAGAACCCTGGGGAGAAGTATCTTCTCCCATGGTCTGATTGTACTGTCTGCTACATTAGAGCTTTTTACCAATCATTGAACTGAATGTGAATTGAGTTGAGTTGAATTGAACTGCATAGTTGAAAAGAATGGCAACAGCTGACAATACTACAAATCATAAAAGTGCTTTTGCCAAGAAACTCTCCTGTCTCACTTTTCCAGTGCCATTTAGGTCATCACCCTTGCATTAGCTGTTCACTTCCTAAAAGAGCAAACATTCCTCCTATACTTTACTATCAACCTTTCCTCCTAAGGACAAATCTGCTGACCTAGTCTCTGTCCCTGAGAACTGAAATGGATAGCTGATCTTTCCTCATGTCATTAGAACATCTCTTGATTTATAGTAGTCTGCCTTGTCTCACTGAAGCTTTTTCTTCCTTCTTCAGACTTTGCTTGCCCTTTGATTAATCAGTCCCTCACCTTTCCATGGGGTCTCTTCCTCCTGAAGTTGTCAGATTGGTCTTTACCCTGTTTCCAACAATTTAGAATTTCTCATGTAAAATATACACAAAAACAGTTTCTATGAATGAATGAATGAATGAATGAGTAAAGGAATAAGTAGGAAAAGCATTAATTATGTATTTTAGTATTTGCCAAATATTGGACTAAGACTTAGGAAAAGAAATAAAAAAGCCAACACACTCCTAGCCCTCAAGGAGTTTACATTTTAATTGGGAAAGAGAAACATTTAAAATGGTACTTAGGGAGTGGGAGAGAGGATGTTTGGGAAGTCATACATAGATGAATTCACAAATATTTAAAAAGTGTGCATTCTATGAAAGCACTGTGCTAATCATTGATGATGCCAAGAAAAAATTATTTAGTTTTTAACCTAAAAAGAAAAATACACACATCCCTATGTATGTATATGCATACACATACGTATTACAGATACATATCTAAATGCAAAAAAAAAAAAAACACAAGGTAATGTGGTGGCAGAAGGAACCAAGGATTGATCTTCAGGGGTCAGGAATCCAGATAAAACAGATGAGATTAAAGGCAGGAATTCCTAACCTTCAACGGTAGCATCACAGGCTGTTGCTACTTTATCAGCTGTCATAAAAATAATAGGTCATTTTATTTGGGACCTTGTTGCTTATTTAGCAAGTGTTTTTTTCTGACAACTACCCTATATATTGTGAATATAAATATTATTAATCCTATGTTATTGACTAGGAAACTGAAGTTCAGAGTGTAGATGCTTCCATCCCAGTCATTCTTCTAGTCAAAAGAATCATAGAATTCCAAAGCTGGAAGGAACCTTAATAGTCATTTAGCCCACAATGCTCTGCTAGCCCCCATGCAGCCTTCACTGCTCCTAGGTACAATCAAATAAAATCAAAATGTAGTTGGAAAATAAATATTTAACAAAACATAAATAACATTACATTTTTAAACTAAGTCAACATACAGCTCACAGGGCTTATTTGAATTTGTCACGACTGATCCAATCCATTATTTTGTGAAATAGCTCCTATGCTTATTTAGCCCTATAAATCTTTAAGAAGTATCTTGTGGGAAGATCATTCTCTCTGCTTCCAATTCTTTGTTATTACAAAAAGCATTACCACAAATATTTTTGTGTAATTGGGGACTTTTTCTTATCAATTGCCTCCCTGAGAAAGAGGCCTAGTAATGGAGTCTTTGGATTATGGACATTTTTAATCATTTTATTTTCATAATTCAAAGTTGTTTTCCAAAATAGTTGTACTAATTCACAAATCCAGCAACAATTCACTAGCATGCCTATCTTTCCACAACTCCTCCAATACTGATTATTGGGCAGATCAGTTCAACAGGGAGATCTAAGAAAGCTTTATGATTAAATTAACAGTGGTATGTGATCTGGGTTTTGAAGTCTACATGAATCTCAGCAGAGGGAAATTGGTAGGAAGGGTCTCCAAAGAAGGAGAGAAAAGTTTGGGTGCCATTCCAGTGGCCCATTTTTATTGTAAAATGTGTCATTATTGAACAACATTTCTCATGTTGAGGTCAAGTCCTGATTCCCCTTCTTCTTGCTTTGTTATGCAGAACACATTTACTCCTAATATGTAATAACCCTTGTACTTGACCATTTCTTCCCACAGTTAGGCTCTTTGATAATAAAAGGTAGTCACAAAAACTGGCTGGGTGTCTATTAATTAGCTCCTTTTATTTATCCTTAGTGACTATAAAAAAATGACCCTCAGCCGTCACAGTCCTTAGGTCTTTGTGGTCCACATAGTCAAAAAGAATGTAACAATTAAGACATTTGTTAACAGCCTTCAGGAAAAGACAAAGTAGGTAACTCCAGCCTATTATCTAAAGCCTCAAAGTTGATAAGACCAAGATACACAATGATCCAACTATCACCTCTGTTTCTCTGTACCCATGAAATTTAGTTTAAAAAATGGCACCCTTGCTGAAGTTGCAGATGGCTATACACCATTTACAAAGTCATAAATACATTACTCATCATTATGTCCATGTATTTCACATGTAAATAGACTATTTCAGTTTCTCTTAAGAACTAGGAATTCTTGATTTGGAAGAGCATTTATTCTATCCCCCTGGACTCAGGCAGGGCTACATCATGAACAACTTAGATTCTATCCTGTAATAGTAAGCTCATGTGGAAGGAGATTGAGCAATGTCCCTGAGCCATCTATTCTCTTGCTTAACAGAACTCATGGCAGAAAGTCCCTCTTTATATATGACTCCCATTACTTTTGTAGTTCTTAGAATCTATCTCCTCACCTACCCTTGAAGGATAAGGAAGATGGCTGAATGTAATTCTCCATACAAATATTTTATATGTCAAATGAATCACAGAAGAGCTGGAAAAAGACCTTATCAATAGATCTATCTAATCCAGATCTATATAGCTAGATCCAATCCAATCTTTCATTTGACATAGGATCAAATTCAATGTTGGAGTAATTTACCCATAGCTGCCTCGACAGAAGTAGAAGATCTAAGACTTGAATTGGGTGTCCTTCTCTTTCTGATACCCCATACCTGCATCCCTGAAAGTTATTATTCAAATGATGTGTTATTTAAGTTTGGCTACTCCCTTCATATATGCAATCCAATTCAATTCATAAGAAAATAGGAAAATAAGATCATTGATTTGGACCTAGAAGGGAACCTTAGAAGTCATTTAGTTAAATATTTTCATTTTCTAGAGGGAGAAGCTGAGTTCAAGAGGGTGAAATGACTTGCCAAACATCACAAAGACAGTAAGTGGTAAAGTTGAGAGTCTAGCCTGCACCCTCAGGCTTGACATTCAACTCAGTTTAACTCAATACACCATAAATTGATTAAGCAGCTACTATGTTCCAGGCATGGTAGAGCTACCAAGGATACAAAGCCAAAAACAAATCAGATTTTGTCTTCAAGAAGCTTACATTTCACTGAAGAAATATGGTATGAACCCATATTTAAAAAATGGAATGCCTGGCACACAGTATGTAAAATCTTTTAAAATACTATTTAATATATTTTGGTTTTGCATCACACATTTTCCCAAGGCATTCCTGCCCTTTTCAGAGCTCTCCTTTATAAGGATTACAAAAAAGAAGGGGAGGGGGCAGCTGTGTGGCTCAGTGGATTGTGAACCAGACCTAGAGACAGGAGGTCCTAGGTTCAAGTCTGGCCTCAGACACTTCCTAGCAAGTCACTTAATTTATATTGCCTAGCACAATACACAATATTGATTCTAAGATGGAAGGTGAGGGTTTAAAAAAGGGAGAGAGAGAACCATAAAAGTCTGAAATCACATGCAATCTTTGTAAAAAAAAGTACAAAACAAAAATAAGGAATGGTTCCTCATATCTTTTCGTAAATGGTAATTTATTTTTTTATTCTTTACTTAACACAGAATAAAAAGCACTTCCTTATACAAAGACAAACATAAAACATAGGATTGTACACAGAACAATGAATCTCTAATGCATGTGGCTTCCTTTTACTTTTAAGAATATAATAATTTTGACATGTAACTTTCACAGGCATTCAATTCTTTGAGTTTCTGTTTGGCCTTCCTTCTTTTTATAAAGTGATTTCAAGAGAAGAGAAAACTCCCAGCTCTAGGGATGGAAAAAGTCCTCCTCTAGGATTCAGGTCACAACATCTCTACGTGTTAATAAATGGTCTCATAGATGTGTTGTGCCAAAAAAAAGAAAACCATCAAGCTCAGGACAACCAGGTGAGGAGTGTCTCTAAATGGCTCTTTTTCAGGCAGCATGCAGAGTCTTTTCTCAGTCTGGCACTCAGAGCTTCTTTAACCTCATACGACCCTACAGGGTTTGGTGTCTATAAGCACAGACTTCAAGGAGCCAGAATCATTTCTTGTGCCAAGATGAGGCAAGGTGGGTTTTAGTGGAGGTGCTATCCCTAGCTCATCACAAAACACCTTTCTTCCTTCTCCTGAGACAAAATTATCCACAATGGAGTCAGGAAGAGTCATGGTGGGAAGAAGCCTCACAGGTCATCCAGAACAATCTTCCTAGGAACTTGAATCCCTTAGGAAGTAATTCAGGTTGTATTAATATAGTAATTGATCTTGATTTTCTTTTCAAATGCTTTAAAATTGAATCCAAGTACTGGAAGCAGCCTGGACAAGTGGGAAGAATGCTGGCTCTGGAGTTGGAGGACCTAGATACAAATCTCACTTCTGAAGTTCATTTCCTCCTTGATTGTGAATAAGTGTTAACCTCCCTTGTTATGTTAGCTCTGTTTCCTAAAAATGAGTCAGGGATTCTTAACCTGGCAAGCAGCAGGGTATCCTGGGGAAGCTGTCCTTAGAGGTACAGCCAGCCCCTTTCCTATCTTCCTTTCCTAATTGAAGCTATTCATGGAATTCACCTCCCCAACTCAGAGATGGGTTTGAGGCTTGAGAGCAGACAGTTACCTCCAATCTCATTTAGCCCACCTGCCCAGATGCTTTACCAGGATGCAGCCACTGCAGATTCTTCAGCTTCTTGGAGCCACAGGTTAAAACTGGGTGTCAAAGAAACACCAGAGGAAGAAAGCAGCCTGGAAAAGACTTTGGCAAGTGCTTACAACAGAAATGCTAGTCTTCTCCAGACACCCCATACACTCATAAACCTTCATCACTTCTGCTCCTAATTATTCTTCAAGATACAGGTCAAATCCCATTTTCTACACTCCTGCATAGTCTCTTTCCTTGTCCCTCCACCCCACCCTAGCTGCTAGTGCCTTCCTTCTGAGCTAACTTTCCACTCAGACTGTCTATATTGTGTGTGTGTATATATATATATAGTTATTTACATGATGTGCCCCAATTAGAAAGGGAGTTTCTTGAGCATATAGCCTGAGTTTTTGCTGTTCTTTTATTCTCAAGCACTTAGTACAGTGGCTGACCCTGGGCAAGAGATTAATAAATGCTTGTTGACCGGGAGTGCTCTCAAACCCCTGCTAAATGACTTGTCTCTCCAGCATCAGCTAAAATACTTCTTACTCCCTAAACACAGAAATTCCCCCAAAAAATCATTACACCTTCTGCCCCTCCCTGGATTAGAAAGACTTCCCTTTTCTCTTTGTACCGTCTTCTCCATATCTAGCACACACATCAGAGTATGAAGTTCACTGGTCCATCACATTTCTGAAGTTTCTCCATTATTTTCCTGACAATCAGCTCATTCATTAGCATTTCTAAAGCCCACTTTGACATTTGTTAACTTGTCTCTAGAAAAGTGGGTTTATGAAACAATTCCCAACAAATTAAGCTGGGGGCAAAGGATTCTTCCCAACCTGCCAAAACCAATAGGGATGGAGAGGACTTTATATGCTCCCTGCTCCCATGAAAACTCAGCCCTCTAGAGAAGAGTTCCAGGCAATGCAAGACCTGATTTTTGCAAGGGGTAAGAAAAGTGGTGGGCATTTCTATAAAGACAGACAGTGACCTAGCTAAATTATTTAACTTCTCTGCTGTCTCTTTCTCCAACACAGCAAGTGCTTAATAGGAGGCAACTAAAGTATGCAGTGAACAAAGATTTGGGCCTGAAGTCAGGAAGACCTGAGTTCCAACCCTGACTCAAACATTTACTTTCTGTGTGACCTTGGGACAATAAATTGATCTCTATCTTCCTCTGTTTCTTCATCTGTAAAATGAAGATAATAATAACATCTACATGCCATGGTTGTTATGAAGATCAAATGAAGTGACATGTATAGTATTTTGAAAACTATAAAGATCTATATAAATTCTAATGATAGCTAATGATTGCTAAATTTAGTTGTGTCCCTACAGCTACCAGCTATATAATGGCTATGCTCTTTTTGGGTCATTTAAATTATGTCCAACTCTTTGTGACCCATTTGGAGTTTTATTGGCAAAGATGACAAAGACTGGTTTGTCATTTCCTTCTCCAGATCATTTTAGAGATAAGAAAACTGAGGCAAGCAAAAGACTTGCCCAGGATCATGGCTAGTAAATGTCTAGGGCTGGATTTAAACTCAGGAAGATGTCTTCCTGCCTCAAGGCTTGGTACTCTATCCATGGAGCCACCTAGCTGATCTAGCTGATGTCTATGAGACCCCTGAAAATCCCTAGTAACTGAAAGAACTAGGAGGAATACTCTAGAAGATGGAGAGGAAAAGAGGCACACTGTGGTAGAGAGTTATCTTAGTTATGGCTTCAGGCATTCAGGGGCCCTGATGTAGTGGAGAGTAGAATTTTAAGATTTAAGGAGCTGATATTGAGATCTTGACGACATATTAGAAGCCAGAGAGTCAAATTCACTCATTTAAAAAAGATTTTAAAATACTAGGGGGCAGCTAAGGGGCTCAGTGGATTGAGATCAAAACCTAGACATGAGAGGTCCAAATCTGCCTTCCGACACTTTCTAGTTGTGTGACCTTGTGCAAGTCGCTTAACTCTCATTGCCTAACCCTTACTATTCTGCTGCCTTGGAACCAATACAGAATATCCTAAGATGGAAGATAATGGTTTAAAAACAAAAAAGAAATATTAAAAAACTAAGGATCATAGAGGAGAGGGAACTTGTCAAAGGTCACACAGATAGCATCATAGGGTTAAAACAGAATGCCAGCTAAAGGTCTTCCAGTTCAATTCCCTCATTTTGTAGATTAAGAAATTGAGCCCTGGAAAGGTAAAGAGATTTGCCTGAGACCATCCAAAATCAAATTCAGATCCCAAGACTGTAAATTTACAAGTTTTTTGTTTTGTTTTGTTTTTTTCACAAGATTCCCAAAAGATTTTCTTCAGTCTTTTTTTTAAAAAATATTTTTTGGGGAAATTTTTATTTAATTAGTCAATTTAGAACATTATTCCTTGATTACAAGAATCATATTCTTTCACTTCCTTCCCCCCCCACCCCTTTCTGTAACCAACATCCAATTCCACTAGGTCTTACATGTGTCCTTGATCAGAACCCATTTCCATGTTTTTGATGTTTGCACTAAGGTGATCATTTAGAGTCTACATCCCCAACCATATCCCTTCAACCGATGTAATCAAGCAGTTGTTTTCCTTCTGTGTTTCTGCTCCCACAGTTTTTCCTCTGAATGTAGATAGTGTTCTTTCTCATAAATCCCTCTGAGTTGTTCAGGATCACTGCATTGCCACTAATGAAAAAGTCCATTACATTCAATTGTACCACAGTGTATCAATCTCTATGTATAATGTTCGCCTGGTTCTGCTCCTCTCACTCTGCATAAATTCCTGGAGGTCATTCATTCTAATTCACATGGAATTCCTCCAGTTCATTATTCCTTTTAGCACAGTAGTATTCCATCACCAACAGATACCACAATTTGTTCAGCCATTCCACAATTGGAGGGCATCCCCTCATTTTCCAATTTTTTGCTACCACAAAGAGCACAGCTATGAATATTCTTGTACAAGTCTTTTTCCTTATTATCTCTTTGGGATACAAACCCAGCAGTGCTATGGCTGGATCAAAGGTCAGACAGTCTCTTATCTCCCTTTGGGCATAGTTCCAAACTTCCCTACCAGAATGGTTGGGTCAATTCACAACTCCACCAGGACTGCATTAATGTCCCAACGTTGCCACATCCCCTCCAACATTCAATACTTTCCTTTGCTGTCATGTTAGCCGGTCTTCTAGGTGTGAGGTGGTACCTCAGTTGTTTTGATTTGCATCTCTCTGATAATGAGATTTAGAACATTTTTAGGTGCTTATTAATAGTTTTTATTTCTTCATCTGAAAATTGCCTATTTATGTCCCTTGTCCATTTATCAGTTGGGGAAAGCCTTGATTTTTTGTACAATTGATTTACCTCTTTATAAACCTGAGTAATTAGAACTTCATTAGAGGTTTTTGTTATGAAGATTTTCCCCCAAATTTGTTGCTTCCCTTCTAATTTTGATTGCATTGGTTTTGTCTGTACAAACCCTTTTTAATTTAATGTAATCAAAAATATTTATTTTACATTTTGTGATTTTTTCTAACTCTTGCTTGTTCTTAAAATCTTTCCTTTCCCAAAGATCTGACATGTATACTATTCTGTGTCAACCTAATTTACTTATAGTTTCCTTCTTTATATTCAAGCCATTCACTCATTCTGAGTTTATCTTGGTGTGGGGTGCAAGATGTTAATCCAAAACCAATTTCTCCCATATTGCCTTCAAATTTTCCCAGCAGTTTTTATAAAATAGTGGATTTTTGTCCGAAAAGCTGGGATTTTTAGGTTTATCATAGACTGTCCTGCTGAAGTCACTTACCCCAAGTCTATTCCACTGATCCTCCTTTCTGTCTCTTAGCCAGTACCATATTGTTTTGAGGATCACTGCTTTATAGTATAGTTTGAGATCTGGTACTGTGAGGCCACCTTTCTTCACAATTTTTTTTCATTATTTCCCTGGATGCCCTTGCTCTTTTGTTCTTCAAAATGAACTTTGTTATGTTGTGTTTTTTTTTTAATTCAGTAAAAAAGTTTTTTGGTAGTTCGATGGGAATGGCACTAAATAAATAAATTAGTTTGGATAGGATTGTCCTTTTTATTATGTTAGCTCATTCTACCCATGAGCAATTAATGTTTTTCCAATTGTTTAGATATAGTTTTAATTGTGAGAAAAGTGTTTTATAATGGTGATCATATAGTTCCTGTGTTTGTCTCAGGAGATAGATTCCAAAGTATTTTATATTGCCTATGGTGATTTTAAATGGAATTTCTCTAATTCTTTCTGCTGAGATGTGTTGGAAATATATAGAAATGCTGATGAGTTATGTGGGTTTATTTTGTATCCTGCAACTTTGCTAAAGTTGTTGATTATTTCCACTAACTTTTTAGCTGATTCTCTAGGATTCTTTAAGTAGACCATCATATCAAGAGTGATAACTTGGTCTCATCATTCCTGATTTGAATACCTTCAATTTCTTTTTCTTCTCTAATTGCTACTGCTAGTGTTTCTAGTACAATGTCAAATAGTAGAGGTGATAATGGGCATCTTTGTTTCACTCCTATTCTTCTTGGGAAGGCTTCTAGTTTATAGCCATTGCAGATGATGTTTGCTGATAATTTTAGATATATACTGTTTATTATTTTTAGGAAAGACCCTTCTATTCCTATGCTTTCTAGTGTTTTCAATATGGATGAGTGTTGTATTTTGTCAAAGGCTTTTTCTGCATCTATTGAGATTATCCTGTGCTTTTTGTTGGTTTGTTGTTGATATGGTCAATTATGTGGATGGTTTTCCTAATATTGAACCATCCTTGCATTCCTGGTATAAATCCCACCTGATCATAATGAATAACCCTTTTGATCACTTGCTGAGGTCTTTTTACAAGTATCCTATTTAAGATTTTTGCATCTGTGTTCATTAGGGAGATTGGTCTGTAGTTGTCTTTCTCTGATTTTGGCCTGCCTGGCTTTGAAATCAGTACCATATTTGTGTCATAAAAGGAATTTGGTAGAACTCCTTCTTGGCTTATTCTGTCAAATAGTTTGTATCATATTAGGATTAGTTGTACTTTGAATGTTTGATAGAATTCATTTGTGAAACCATCTGCTCCTGGAGATATTTTCTTAGGGAGTTCTTTGATGTCTTGTTCAATCTCTTTTTCTGATATGGGGTTATTTAGATATTTTATTTCTTCTTCTTTTAATCTAGGCAATTTATGTTTTTGTAAATAGTCATCCATATCACCTAGATTGCCATATTTGTTGCCATATAGTTGGACATAATAGTTTTTAATGATTGCCTTCATTTCCTCTTCTTTAGAGGTAAGGTCTCCCTTTTCATCTTGGATACTGTCAATTTGGTTTTCTTCTTTGTTTTTAATTAGATTGACCAGTGCTTTGTCTATTTTGTTTTTTCAAAGTAACAGCCTCTAGTCTTTTTTATTAAATCAATAGTTCTTTGACATTCAATTTTATTAATTTCTCCTTTAATTTTTTAGGAACTCTAGTTTTCATCTGAGGATTTTTAATCTGTTCACTTTCTAGTTTTTTTTTTAATTTGCATGCCCAATTCATTGACATCTGCCCTCCCTAATTTGTTAATATACAAACTCAAGGATATAAATTGCCCCCTAAGAAATGCTTTGTCTGCATCCCATAGATTTTGCAAGGATGTCTCATCATTGCCATTTTCTTCAATGGAATTATTATTTCTATGATTTGTTCTTTAACCAATTTTGGAGAATTGCATTATTTTATTTACATGTAATTTTTATTTGCCTCTCCATGTATCCTTACTAATTATTATTTTCATTGCATTGTGATCTGAAAAGGTTACATTTTTTTAAATTTCTGCTCTTTTGCTCTTGTTTGCAATATTTTTATGCCCTAGTACACGGTCAATCTTTGTGAATATACCATGTGTTGCTGAAAAGAAGGTGTATTCCTTTTTGTCCCTATTTATTGTTCTCCACATATCTACTAACTCTAATTTTTCACTTCTCTTACCTCTTTCCTATTTTTTTTTCATTTGATTTATCTAGTTCTGATAGAGGAGGGTTCAGGTCTCCCACTAATATAGTTTTTCTATCTATTTCATCCTTGAGCTCCATTAGTTTCTCCTTTAGAAATTTGGATGCTATGCCATTTGGTGCATACATGTTGAGTACTGATATTTCCTCATTATCTATACTTCCTTTTATCAGGATATAATTGCCTTCCCTATCTCTTTTGACTAGATATGTTTTTACTTTGGCGTTATCAGATATCATGATTAAGACTCCTGCCTTCCTTTTCTCAGTTGATGTCCAATAGATTCTGCTCCATTTGCTTACCTTTACCTTATGTGTAACTATCTTCCTCATTTGTGTTTCTTGTAGACAACATATAGTAGGATTTTGGTTTCTAAACCACTGTGCTATCTGTTTGTGTTTTATGGGTAAATTCATTCCATTAACATTCAGAGTTTTAATTACCAGATGTGTATTTCCCAACATTTTGGTTTCTACTCCTAGTCCTGCCCTTTCTTCTTTCACTATTTCCTTTTACATCAGTGTTTTATTTTTAACCAGTCCCCCTAACTCCCACCCTTATTTTATTTCCCTTTCTACCCCCTTTCCCTTCTTGTTCCCCTCTTATTTTCTTTATGGTCTTTTTAAACTACCCCCTCACCCTCTCCCTCACTTGTATTGCTTCCCTCCCCACCAGTCCATTTGTTGCTACCCTTCTACTTCTCTATGGGGTGCAAATAGATTCTCTGCCCCAATAAATTTGATTGTTCTTCCCTCTTTGAGTCAATTTCAACGCATGGAAGAATTAAGTATTTCCTCTCTCCAACCTCTTTACCCTTCCAGTATACTGGTGTTATCCCCCATTCCTATCATGTGCTTCTTTCTGACATATAAATTTACCCTATTTTGTTTCTTTTCCCATTTCTCTTAGTATTAACTTCTCTTATACCTCTAATATATATATATATATATATGTATATATATATATATAAAATTATACATATATCTACATACATATTTATGTCTGGCATTTCATCCTACACTGTTTGTCACTGTTCTGTCTAAGTATAATTCTTTTAGCTACCCAGGTGATAACAATTTTTAAGTTACCAATATTCTCTTTTCTTGTAGGGATACATATCATTTTAACTTATTGGGTACCTTTAAAAAGTTTTTTCCCCTTTTTTAACTATCTTCTGGTGATTCTCTTAAGTTCTGTATTTGGGCATCAAATTTTCTGTTCAAGTCCAGTCTTTTCTTTATGAATGCTTGGAAGTTTTCTAGTTTATTAAATGACCATACTTTCCCCTGCAAGAATAGTCATTCTTGCTGGGTAGTTGATTCTTGGTTGTAGACCTAGTTACTTTTCTTTCCAGAATATCATATTCCATGCCATTCGGTCCATCAGTGTGGATGCAGCCAGATTCTGTGTTATCCTAACTGTGGTTCCATGATATCTGAATGACTTCTTAGCAGTTTGTAATATTTTTCCTTGATCTGATAGTTCTTGAATCTTGAATTATAACATTCCTGGGTGTTGTCAGTTGTCAGTTGGGGATTAAGTACAGGAGGTGATATGGGATTCTTTCAATCTCCACTTTTCCCTCTTGCTCATGAAAGTTGTAGCCGTTTTCTTGGATAATTTCCTGTAGAATATATCCAGGCTTTTTCTTTTCTCATGATCTTCTGGTAGACCAATGATTCTTAAGTTGTCTCTCCTAGACCTGCTTTCTATATCTTCCTTTTTGTGGATAAGGTGTTTTATATTTCCTCAATTTTTTCATTCTTTTGATTGTGTTTTATAGTTTCTTAATGCCTTGTTAAGTCACTTGCTTTAGTTGTTGGATTCTAGTTTTTAAAGACTGAATTTCATCCCTGGCTTTTTGGTCATCCTTATCCTTCTGGTCGGATTTTCTTTGTGGCTCATCTTTTATCTTCTTTGCATCATCTTTCATTTTGTTTGCCTCATCTTTCATATCCTTTGTTTCATTTTCACGCTGATTAATTTTGGCTTTCAAGACATTATTTTCTGTTTCCAAGTGATGTATTTTGCTTTTTAAGTTCTTTTCCCAGTTGTCTTCAGCCTCTATTAATTGTTTTTTAAATTGTATTTTGAGTTCTTCCAAAGCCTGTGTCCAATTTGCTGGAGTTTCTGTGTTTTTCCTTGCTGTTCCTTGATCCTCCTCTGTTTCATTTGCTCTTTGTTCATTGCCTGGATAGAAGCTGTTGATTGTAATTTCTTTTTTTCTTTTTCTGTTGTTTGCTCATATTTCCCCCTGTAGTTGCCTGTAGTCTTGCTCCTCTCATTATGTGCTGGATCTGTGGGTTTGAGCTGTTCTGTCCTGAAGGAGCTTCTTCTCTGTCCTGCTGATTGATCAGGTTAGTTAGGTATTCCTTAGCTGACAACAGAAGGTGAGAAGGAGTTGGGCTTTTTGCCCCCTGGTCAAGGTTGTTGCCTGTGGTTTGTTGAAGCCTTTGCCCCTTGGAGCTCACTCAGGGAGGCTCTCAGATAAGTCTGTGCAGGAGGGATATTGGAGCTTCAGCTTCTCTGCCCTCTGAAGGCTTATCTGCCATTATTGATGAGACTGAGCCAGGGCAAAGGAGTTGATCTGCAAAGCTGGCTTTGCCCTGAAGTCAAAACCTCCGGAAGGGGGGTGGCAAAATGGAGCTTTTCAGGTGAGACTAGGCTGTCTGCTCTGTGCTTCTTCTCTAGCTGCCTCTATGCCACCTGTGTTCTAAGCACTGAGCCTGGCACAGCTTTGCCAGCAAGGTTCTCCCTCCAGACTAGGGCCCTTTCCCACCCAGAGATTCCAGCCAGTGCTGGAGGCTCAGTGCTGTAGATGGGGGAGTAGTTCTTGGACCTTCCTTCTTCCTTCCCCTTAAACCCGAATCTTCTAGAGTTCAGGATTTTGGGGGGAGTACCTTTTAAATTGGGTCCAAGAGGAGTATTCCCTAGCTCTTTCCTGCTGTTAGAGTTGGTTTTTAGTCCCCTAGAAGTGTTGTGTTTTCGAATTAGTGAGGAAGGTTTTACAGAGGTCTGAATTTTTGTACCTCTAAGCTGCCATCTTGACCAGAAACTTCCTTTTATCAGTCTTAATAGCCCCATTAAGGACTTCTTTCTATCTTATTACCCTACATCTTCCTATTCTATATCTTCAACCTCTCCTCATATCACATTGACCACAGTCCACTCATTATCCTGATGACCCTCCTGTGAAGGCACTCAGAATTGTCAGTGTCCTTCCCAGAGTTGTATGTTCAAAATTAAATAGTTTTCCATATGATTAGGGCTCTCTGTCTTCCAAAAATATGAAACCCTTGGTTGGTAACTTTCTTATGGCAGGTGGCATATTCTCCCTTATGGCAATTTCCATACTCATCAAATCCTCCCTATTTTACTATAGTTTTCTGGAGGGGAAGGATCATATACATCCTTTTTATAACCCCAAAGGCACCTAAAATAGTGATTTGCTATTAGTAAGTATTTAGAGCACTGAGCTTGGAATTCAGAAGACTCAACTTCATGAGTTTAAATCTGACCTCTGTGAATTTCAAAACTACTCAACCCTGTTCAAACCATTCTTTATAGGATGGGATTTGGCTATTTCCTGATCAATAACAATAGAGATACTTGGAATGACAGAATCAGGTCTTGGAAACTACAATCTCCACCCTACTCAAGGTAACAGGATTTAGAAAGGGCTGAAGCAAAGCTCAAGATTTAATTATTTGAGAATATGGCCTTCAACAGATATGTGCAAAGGGGACAGACCTCTGGGTGGTCCTGGGTTAAGCTAGAGCCACCATTGGCACAGGTGAGACACAGGAAGTGAGGTAGAGGAGAGCTGAGGAGTGTTGGAACTTCCTGTGTGGAGGAGAGTGTGGTTGTTGGAGCCTGGTGCTTGGAGTGGAGACCCTCAGACTGTTTCTCCATTTTGGTCACGTTAGTGATAGGGACTGATCTCTTTTCTTTGCCTCGGCTATCCAAGGCCTTGGGCCTTTGGCCCAGCCTAAGCAGAGTGGGTATTTAAGCCCTATTCCCTTCTCTCCCCTTCTCTCTCTCTCTCTCTCTCTCTCTCTCTCTCTCTCTCTCTCTCTCTCTCTCTCTCTCTCTCTCTCTCTCTCTCTCTCTCTCTCTCTCCCTCTCTCTCTCTAATACCTTTCTTCCTCCTGTTTGTAATTAAAAACTCCATAAAAGGTTGACTGCTGACTTGAGTTTTCATTTAGGAATTACATAGCTGAATTCCTTGGCGACCTTAAATTAATATATATCAGTCTTTTAAAGTGATTTCCATATCACATCTCGGATATTTATTAGCTGTGTAAATGAGCAAATCACGCATTTCTGTTTGCCTCAGTTCCCCATTTGTAAAATGAGATGGAGAAGGAAATGGCAAACCACTCTACAATCTTTGCCAAGAAAACCCCCAAAATGTAGACTCAAAACAATCACCCTAGTGCAAATATCAATAATGTGGAAATGGGTCTTGATCAATGACACATGTAAAACCCACTGGAATTGTGTAAGCTATGGGGGGGGGGGGTAGAGAGGAGGGGAAGAGCATGAATCATGTAACTATGGGAAAATATTCTTAATTAATCAATTAAATACAATTTTTCAATAAAAAACAACCCAAAGGGGGTCACAAAGACTTGGCTATGACTAAGCCAACCAAATAGCAACAACAAAATGTTCATTGAAGAAATGAATCCAGGAATGTTAAAATCTTTACAGAGAAAGACAGGAAATAGTGATATATCACTCATCAATAAAATTGTCTAAATTACTGTGAAAAGGTAAGGACGAAGTCCTTTTACAAGAAAGGAAACAAAAAGAAATCAGCTGAAACACTCTTTCCCTTACCCCCCCCCCCAAAAAAAGCATTATAGCTGAGACTTCTTGGGGAGCACTAAAAAGTAATCATTCTCATCTGTTTTTTTCTCAGGTCTACTTAGAATTCTCTGTCTAACCTATTTCTTAGGGCTCTAATAGCACATTTATGCATTTAGACAGCATTTTGAGGTTTGCAAAGTACTTAACATATCTTCTTCAATTTAATCCTCACAACAATTCTATGAACTAGGTGCTATTATTATTTGCATTTTGCAGATGAGGAAACTGATGCCCCAAAAGGTGATGTAACTTACCCAAGGTCATATACCTAATAAGTACCTAAGCTAGGATTATGAACTGAGGTCTTCCTAACTCAGAGTAGAGAGTACCATTGACTACACCACCTAGCTAGTATTTATGATGAAGGCTAAATAGGGTAATTATATTCAGGTCAGGTCAACAAACATTAAATGTGCCACTTAGTCTGCTAGGTGCTAGGAACACAAATACAGTAATGAAACCATTTCAATTCAGATTTGTCTAGGGGAAAACAACCAGCTTCTACTCTGGAGTTCTTCCCCTCTCCTTGGCTTTTGGCATTTTATCCCTCTTCAAACTCCTACTCTGAATTACCTGTACAATACATCTTCTCTGATCCTTTTCTCTTACTGCTGAATGTTACTGGAGAGAAGACTACGACCATGTTGAATGGGATAACTACCAATTTATATTATCTAGTATCGAGTGACCTATTTTGGAATTTTTTAATTGTACATATATAAGGCAGTTCACATTATTTTTGTCTTGGTTGAAATGGGGGCAGGGATTGTGGGAATGTCAATTATATGACTCAAAATAGTGGGAAGGGTACTGCATTGGGAAAATGAGAAACCAGAGTTGATAGATTTGCCCATTTTCTAGGGATGGGAAAAACACTCAAGATATATTTTTATGGAGATGAATGAGCTATCAGCAAGACAGGACTACTACAGGGCAAAAAGCTCAACCCCACTTCAGGAACCAGAAAACAGAATGGGAGTCACTTAACCTCTCTTGTCATGGCTGCATCTTGCCCTAGAGATTCAAGGTATTTGAAAGCAATTCTCCATTTTCCCAGGATTCAATTGAATCCAAAGACAGAACTGAAGTTTCTCCATGGGGAAGTCTATGGGACCATCACAGTTTTCATCTGGCTCAGGAGATTTTTTAAAAAACATATCTTGATATATTTTTTCAGACCCTTCTTAATGGTGCTTTTAACTTATCAGGGCAACTTCTAAATGAACTAGGTTTCATAAGTTTCCTACATATTGATACAGAAGCAAGAGCACATTTTGCAGTCATTGAAGAATTGAAGAAGACTTCAATTCAAATGCTAGCTTTGTTGTTTTACTAACTGTGTGACCTTTGGGAAATTACATGACTACTTTGGGTTGCATTTTCATCCTCTGTAAAATGGGAAGTTGACTAGATCAATGAGTCTCTGACAGTTGGTAAATTACTTCTATACTGTGGGCCTCAGTTTCTTCAACTATAAAATGAAGAAGTCAGACTTGATGGATTCAGGTTCCTTCACATTCTAGACTTATGACTGCTTGATCCTTTGGGTTCTATGCCAAGGCTCTCCACTGGCTGATCATCTTCCTAAAATCCCTTAAGGGTTTCCCATGACTTTCTGGTGGCCTCTGGTTCTCTCCTTTAGACTTCAGAGTTCAATCAATTTAGTTTACAGATGAGAAAAATCAGGCCCAATGAAGGTCAAGAGATCAAAGAGTTAGAGCCAGAAAGACATCAAAAGCCATCTTGCTCTAATTATGTATTTTATAGATTTAAGTCAGAGATAAGAAATGACCTAGGATCATAGATTCATAGTTGAATAGAGCCTTAGAGATCTTCTGGTCCAACCTCTTCATTTTACATATAGTGGTAGTCTCTCGGTGACTGAGAATGACTATTGTCTTTGTGCATTATCATCTATTGATGTACCCTCATGTGGCTTTGGAGTCCAAAGGCTGAGGCACACAGTTTGTGGCACATGGGGCATGGAACGCCAGTTGTTACGGGAGGTGCAGTTGTAGCCTGGTGTCGGTGTTCACGCACAGCGGCAAGACGTCGACGTCGCTCATCTTCAAAGGTGGTGGCGGCATGGTTAATGTGGGTTCGCCAGCTGCTTCTGTCAGAGGCAGCGAGTTCTAGTTGCTTTGGTGTCATGCCAGCCCACTTCAAGTTGGACTTTAGCTGATCCTTGAATCTTTTCTTTGGTCGGCCTTGTTTCCTGAGTCCAGCTGACAGTTCACCATAGAATACCTGTCTAGGTATTCGCTGTGGGTCCATGCGGATGACGAGTCCAGACCATCGTAGCTGGGTTTTGAGGACCATGACTTCGATGCTGGTGGAGTTGGCTCTGTCGAGGACTTCCTGATTGGTGATTCGGTCCTGCCATCGGATCCTCATGATTGACCAGAGGGAGCGTTGGTGGAATTGCTCCAGCTGTTTCATGTGCTTCCGGTACAGTGTCCATGTCTCATAACCGTACAGGAGCAAGCTGAGGACCACTGCATTATACACTTTGAGCTTCGTCGCAGTGCTTACACCGCTGTGTTGGAGGACTTTGGAGTGCAGCTGCCCGAGTGCCTGGCTGGCGTTTTGAATCCTGGCATTAATCTCGTGGTCTAGGGACCCGTCATTGGCGATGGTGCTGCCCAGGTACTTGAAGGTGTTGATGTTAGAAAGCTGCGTGCTGTCGATTGTAATGCACATCTAGTTAGTTGGCCTCCCTGGTGCAGGTTGGAACAGCACCTCTGTTTTGCTGAGGCTGATAGTCAGGCCAAACAGTTTTGTTGCAGTAGAGAACCTGTCCACAATGGTTTGGAGATGATTTTCTTGGTGGGCCATGAGAGCACAGTCATCTGCAAAGAGAGCTTCCAGGATGAGTCTCTCTGTTGTCTTTGTTGTCCAGTATTTATAAGATACTGGAAAAATAAGTGACCTCATGAAAGGTCACACAGTTGATTAATGTGGAGATAGGATTTCATCCCAGTTCTTCTGTCTTAAGAGATACCATGTTATCATGACTAAGACTCAGAAAGATGGGCTCATATCCCGTTTCACATACTGTATGTGAGACTCTGGACAAGTTTCTGAAAAATCTCTGGATCTTGTTTCCTTCATCTTTAAAATGAAGGAGTTGAACTAGGTGATCTCCAAGGGTCATCCTTACCTAATCTATGATATTAAGATCCTGTAACTTAAGTTTCTACATTGTTTCCACATTCTAGATTAAATGTATTTCTCTTCCCAATTCTTATTGATGGTAACACCACCATCCTAGTTACCCTGGCTTGAATCCCCAGCTTTCTAATATGCTATGCTTTGGTTTATCCTTCCCATTTAATCATAGGACCTAAAGATTTAGAGCTGAAATGGTCCTTATCTGCTGCCCTCCACATTTCACATATGAGGAGACTGAGGGCAGGAGAGGTTAAGTGAATTTCCTAGGGTCGCATATAATTGGTGTTAGCTAAGGCTTAAACTCAGGTGTTCCTGACACCAAGTCCGGCATCTTAATAACAATGCCAGATATATACCAACTAAATGCCACATCTCTTCTGGCCCTTCTTCTGAACTCATATAACTCCCACTCTAGTTCAAGCCTTTACTTCTTATAAGCATTTCCTAACTGATTTACTCATTTTCCAATCGCTCTCCTCTCTAAACCATTATCTACCCATTTGTCGAAAAGACTTCCTAATGCAAATATCTAAATAGAAGTTGGATGAAAATCTTCAAAGTTCAAATTATTTATAGGACAAATTGGAAACTCCTTGGTGTATTGTTTAACATCTATTATAATCTGATTCCAAATTACTTCTCACATCATTTCATATTATTCCCTTTTATTCATCTAGTATTCTAGATACATTAGACCAGAAGCTCTTCTTTGTTTATTTCCTACTATTTATTTCCCTCTACTATTCATAGAGGACAGCTCTCGTGTCTACAATATTGTCCTTCTACATTCCTACTTTCATTTGTTTGTTTATAGCCTAGGTCTGCAAATCCATTGCTTTAGGAAACTCACTCTCAGCACCTATTCTATGTCTAGTTGTCTTAGAGAGTAGACTGCGGTACTGAAAATTCAAATGGCTTGCCCAGGGTTATCTCAGCAAACATGTGTCAGAGTTCAAACATGGGTCTCCTTGACTCTATCCACTATACCAGAGAGTTTCTCTACATTCCTAACTTGGCAGAAATCTTTTCTTCTTTCATGATTCTGGTCAGGTGCCAATTTCTTCATGAAGCCTTCCCTGATACAACTATATTTCTATCTCCTAGCACCTAGCATAGTGCTTGATACACAATAGACATTTAATAAATAATGCTGTTTAATTAATGCCACAATACCCCCCCAAAAAAAAAAACAACCAAGGAAAAGGTATTCTTTCCAACCTTACATTTTAATTTTTTATTTATTTCTTTATTTCTTCCTCTCTTCCTTCCTAAGTTCTTTTTTGTTTTTGTTTTTTGTTCTGTATTTTGAGACTGAATCTCCCTATTTTTCCTAGGATGTATGGAAATACAAGCCATTCATGGACATAACTCCACAGCTGATGAGCACAGAAGATTGCACCTGCTCCATTTAATAATTTGGACCAAATCATCCTGCCTTAGAAATGCTGGTGGATCCCCACTACTGGGAGCTTTCTACACTTCTGGCAAGTAATTTGATCATCCATTAACTTTAGTTCTCCTGCATCTCAGAACTCCTAAGCACAAGCAATCCACCAACCTCAGCCTTCCAAGATGCAGGAATTATAGGAATGTGTCACCACATGTGACTCTTTATATTTTCCAAGATCCTCTCTTTTGCTTCTTACAATTGTGGCTTCTATTATAATTATCTACATATATGCTAGAGAATCTGAATAGATTGTTAGTTCCTTCAAGGCATGAACTGACTAAATAATACACCATTGCAGGGACAAAGAAGTGTAATTTGGAGAATAGGAAGATCTTTCCACAAGGCAAATCAGAGCCAATTTATGACTTAGTTCTGTAAACCTCAAAATTTCTCAGACTTATGAATGTTAGGGGTTTCCCCCATTGGGGAATCTTCTACTTAAAAAAATTCCCTAGCAGCTGGTGAGAACTCTACTTGAGTGTGGGGGCTCCTTGCCTTGGGAATATCCCTACTCCACCCTACTTAGGACTGCTTTAGGACAGAGAGCTCCTTGAGAACAATGAAAAGTACTTTGATCCATGCTTATGGAAGGGACAGGAAGTTCTTTGAGTCATGACTGTTTTAGAATTGATACAATGGGATACTAAGTACCTATAAAGGTGGGGCAACTTGTAAACTACTTAAACCTAAAAGGGTGATAACTTATTCAGAGGTTTTTTCTAATGAAATTTGTCGACACAGCAGCATTTTTTTCCTGACTTACTAAAGAGATTAAAACTACTCAGCTGTGAATTCAAAATGGGCGGTCCTTTAGAAACATCTACAGTGATTGGTAGATATAAGGACTTAGGGGAGGTGACAGAGAAGATTTTGCCCTTAAAAATAAGAGCTAAGGGAAGAGCTGGAGAGTGATTCTGAAACATTCAGATTGGAGAGACTCATTCTGAGGAGACTGATTCTGAAACATTCAGATGGAGGAGGGAGCTGGTGAAAGCAGCTGAGATGCTGCTGGCCTGGTGTCATTAGAAATCCTTACTTAGACAGATCTTATGGTGAGTTATAAAAAACTGACTGATTTCTCTTTTAAGACTCATGTCTAGGCCATGTCGGCTTCAGGCCCTTCATACTTATTCCTTTCTTGCTCTCTCTCTTTCTTTGATTACTCATTGTATTGTTAATTAAAATCTCTATAAAACCCAATTGACTTGGGTATTTGAATAATTGGGAATATTTCCCTGACAACCACCTTATATTTGATTTTAAAACCCAAGACAATGTAGTGAAACATATTTTTGCAGTCAAATTTACTCACCCTCTCTTATATCTATCACAATTTATATCTTCCACTATTTTTATCACTACCGTTTAAGACCTCAACCATTTTAAATCTCACAGTTCATAAGAGACTAACAGCTGGAGACACAAATAGATTAAGTCATTTTTCCAGTGTTAGCCTAGGAAATCATATTACATGTACAAAAAAAAACAGGATGATCAAAGGCAGAGAGGTCAGAAATTATGTGTTATGTGTGGAAAAATGGAAAATACTTAATAGAATATTTGATGCATAGTCCTATGTGATGAAACTGGAGGAGTAAATTGCTTCCATGCTGTGAAAGGCTTTGAATGCCAGGATAAGAATTTTGGTTCTTGTCAGAATCTGAAAATGATAGAAGTGGTCTTGGGGACCTGGAATGCTTTTAATCTCTCAGGATTCTCAGGACATGAGTTACAAGTGACTTCCCTGATATCCAACAAAGGACCTCAGAGGTCACTGAATCCAATGAGGAAACAGAACCAGAGATAAAGTGAGTTACTTAAGTCATTTAGTTAATGGGGCAGAAGAAGCAAAAGTTCTAGAGTTTGCAGGACCAGGGTTCAAATCTTACCTCTTTCACTATCTGTTTGACCTTCAGTAAATCACCTAATCTTTCTTAGTTTCACTTTTCTCTCCCATAAGATGAAAGGTTGAGCTAGATGATGGTGAAAGTTCTTTCCAGTTCTCTGAATCTATGATCCTTATAGCCAAGACTTGAAGTCCTGGGTCTTCTGAGTTAGTCAAGTATTATTTTCCCTTTGACTTGGGACAATTTCATAACCCTGAAGAAAATGAACCAAGCTGGGCTTATCTTATTTTCCTGACAACCATAAAAAAAATAAGAAAAGTTTGGGTAGCCACAGCCTGATGACAGAGCCAGGTTTGGCCTCTTCTAATTCAGAGAAGTCTCAAGATGAAATCAGTGTGGGGAGAATGGATAAGGAGAGAAGAGAACAAGCTATATTTGAAAAGAAAGGTAGACTCCAAGTGCTAAGTGAGACATCAAGGCAGAATTTTTTCTCTTTTCTAAAGTTGTATAGAGAACTTGAGAGATGGGGAAGAGGAGAAGAAATTAAAAGGAATTTCATGAGATAGAGAAGAGAAAGCAAGGGAAGAAAGGTGTGATAAGGAGGGGGAAGCCAGACTTAGTAGGAGAAAATCCAGTGATAAGGAACTGTAGCTATCTAATAGAGATCCTTCCCCTAATTCTAACAGAATCCCTATCTCTGAAGCCTGTCAGTATAGACTTAATCCACCTTTGAGGGATAGGGAATTGGTAAAAAGGAAGGAAGAAAAAAGTAGGGGAGGAGAATGTGCAAGAACTAAATTGAGATAAAGCCAAGGTCATTCTCATCTTCTGGGCCTCATAACATCAGTTTTGCCCACTCCTTCATATATGTTTTTTTTTAAGGAAAAGGCAGTAGAAAATCTAATCATAGATTCAAAATTCTTCTCTCCTGGAAAAATAGCAACTACATAAAATTTATTGAAGTGGATTTCCCAAGCCTGAGTTGGTTCTGCAAGGATAGATATCCTCTATCAAATATCCCAGCAAAACAGAAAACCTATAGAGAAGTGCTACCTATCACTACCCCTCACTCCACACCTATAAAATAGCATTCTGAGAGGACCAGCAGCTTCCTTAGACTGGGGCTCTTTCGTCAGGATTTAGAGGGGGTGGGGAACACAATCTGGAGTCAGACAAGACTTGAATTCTAATTCTTTCTTGACACTTAGTTGTATGACTATGGGCAAGTTCTCTCATTTCTCTGAATCTCAATTTCCTCAATTATAAAATGGGAATAATAATCACTACCCTACCTCACAGGGTAACCGATGTGGAATCAGAGAGAGAAAGTGAGTTACTCACTGAGGGGACACCAACCAACTGAAGGGGTTCTTGCTTCCTGGTTCTAGAGCTGATAGGAGAGGTAGTAGCTGATCTCTGCTGTTATCAAATCTACAGTGAAGTTGAAGGGGAAGTACCCTTCCTCACTACATGTGCAAGCCTGGACTAATCAAGAGTCAGTGTTGGTGTGACGGCTGAGGCCAAGCTCAGGGTTTAGCCCAGCTGGGGTGAACTCAGCCATCAAGAGTTCATTCCTTGGTCATCTTAAAGAACTTTTTCATCTTGTAAAGCAACAAGGAGGATTAATTAGAGTCAGTTATACACAGTGAGGGACCAGAATCTTAGCCAGAGGCAGGAAAGGGTTTAGGGAACTTGGAAAGAAAAAAAAACAAAAGGAAGAATTTCCCATGTGGGAAATGTAGAGGGAGAGGCCAGTGGGACTTCTTAGGGTTAGGGAAACCTTGTTCCTTAATCCTCCATTCCTAATCCTTTTGTTTCTTTATCAATAAATCCTTTTACCTGTTTACCAACACTGCTGTGAGGCCTGATCAAGAACTGGTCCTTACTTCACTGAGGGACATGGAGGGCTCACAGATACCTCAGTATGGTATACTATTTCAGTATCTGTAAGACAGTTCAAAACTGTCTGCTAAGCACCTGAATCTCCCAAAGTCTTAAAGTCACAAACCAAATGCAAGCCATTTTTATTATACTTAACAGTAGGTAGTTAACCTGCAACTTTGGCAAGTGGAATATGATGGGCCTACTTGGATGGCAGAGCTAGGCAACAACAGTAGAAATCATTTAAGCTAGTTTTTTGGTAAGTTTATCCTTATGTTTTAGCAAATGTAAATTCTTATCAATATATTATTTTTATTACCTTCATTTCCCAATTTATCCCTCCTCCTTATCCTCCCAAGAATCCATTTTTATAACAAAGAATTAAAAGGGGAGTTAATAAAATTAACCATTCCATCAATAAGTTCTGACATTTTATGCAGTGTTCTAAACCCATAGACATATTCCTCTGCCAAACAAAAAAGGGAGGAAAAAAGGAGGGAACAATCTCATATGCCTTCTTTGGAGCCAAATTATATCAAGTTTGTATTAAGTTTCCAGTGGTGGGTTTGGATTCTTCTTATTTATATTGTTGGAGTAATTGTGTGTATTGTTTCTTGAATTCAGCTTACTATATGTTGAATTAGTTATGCTTTTCAATTTCTCTCTCTATCCTTCACATTCACTTTTCTTACCCTACCATAATATTCCTTTACATTAATGCACCACAATTTGTTTAGTCTTTCCTCAATTAATGAGCAAACACATTGCTTCCATTTCTTTTCTACTAAAAACAGGATAAGAGAATTGCCATACATTTCTGGTATCTATGGGGCCATACTTTTTTTTTTTATAAACCCTTACCTTTCATCTTAGAAACAATACTAAATATAAGTTCCAAGACAGAAGGGTGTTAAGGGCTACACTATTGGGGTTAAGTGAGTCGCTGAAGTTTCACAACTAGGAAGTATCTGAGGGTAAGTTTGAACCCAGAACCTCCCATTTCTAGGTTTTCCTCTCTATGCCATTTCACTACCTTGGAGCCATTAATTTTCTCATAAATTTTCTTTTTTTTTTAATTTTTATTTAGAATATTTTTCCATAGTTACATGATTCATGATCTCCCCCCACTCTCTCCTCCTCCCTTCCCCGAGCCAACAAACAGTTCCACTGGTTTATTCATGTATCATTGTTCAAAACCTATTTCCATGTTATTCATATTTACAGTAGAGCAATCCTTTAACATCAAAACCTTAATCACATCCCTATCACACTATGTGATCGATCATATATTTTTCTAATGCATTTCTGCTCCCACAGTTCTTTTTCTGGATGTGGATAGTGTTCATTCTCCTAAGTTCCTCTGGATTGTCCTGGATAATTGCATTGCTACTGGTAGAAAAGTCTATTACATTTGATTGTGCCACAGTGTATCGGGCTCTGTGTACAATGTTCTTTTGGTTCTGCTCCTTTCACTCTGCATCACTTCCTGGAGGTCTTTCTAGTTCCCATGGAATTCCTCCAGTTCATTATTCCTTTGAGCACAATAGTATTCCATCACCAACATATACCACAATTTGTTCAGCCATTCCCCAATTGAAGGGCATCCCCTCATTTTCCAATTTTTGGCCACCACAAAGAGCGCAGCTGTGAATATTCTTGTACAAGTCTTTTTCCTTATTATCTCTGGGGTATAACCCCAGCAATGTTATGGCTGAACCAAAGGGCAGACAGGTTTTATCACCCTTTGGGCATAGTTCCAAATTGCCCACCAGAATGGTTGAACCAATTCACAACTCCACTGGCAGTCTCACTAATTTTCTTGGGGTACATGTCTAAGCAGGGGAACCTCAGGATCAAAACTACCCCATTATTTTACAGATACAATTCAATTTAGTTCCACAAGTATTCACAAATCAAATGCCAGTACCATGCATAGGAACTGGGGAACCAATGGCAAAAAAAAAAGGAAAAATCTCTGCCCTCAAAAATTTACCTTCCACTAGGAGTAAATGACATGTAAACAAGTAAATCAACACAAAATCTGTACCAAACACAGAAGATAGAAGCCTAGTGTCCATGACTACAGAGGTTATGGTCCTATTTTGTTCTCTGACCTGATCAGACCACATCTAGAACAAATCTGGAGGCTTTTGTTTTCATTTTGTTTTTGTTTTTCTAAGAAGTAATGTGAAGTGATAGATAGAATTCTGGATTTGGGAGAAAACCTGGGTTTAAATCCTCCCTTGTACATTTACTAGTTATATGATCCAGGTTAAGACATTTAATTTTATAGTGTTTTTGCGTCCTCATCTATAAAGCAAGGAGCATATACTCTATGACCTCTAAGTTCCCCTCCAACTCTAAATCTACACCAGTGTGACGTGATGTCCAGGTCTGGGTACCACATTTTTAAGGATGCTTAGCGGCATTTTAGCACTTTACCTTGGTAACCTTCTAAGAAATATAAGATTTATATCTACCATTTACATAATATATTAAATCTTAAGTCTAGAGCAGAGGATGGCAAACAGTATGGTGAAAAGCCATATGAGAAATGGTTGAAGAAGCAATGTATGTTTGGCCTACAAAAGAGTACACTTGACATGAATGTGATAGATTTCTTCAAATAGTTCATGTGCGATCATACAGACACATTGGACTTTTTCGGTTTGCCCCGAGGCCAGAACAAGAACCAATGGATGGAAGGTGCAAAGTAACAAATTTAGGCTTGATATGAGGACACACTTTCTGACATTGAGAGTTGTCTCAAAGTAGACTGGGCTGCCTTGAGAGGCATTGGGCTCCTCCTCCTTCTACATCTTTAAGCAGAAGGCAAATGACTGTTTATAGCTGAAATTTATTCTTATTGTATGCTGCCTGAACTGGGTACCTACTGAGGTCCTTTTCAACTTGCAAATTCTGTGGTTCTATAATTCAAATTCTATGATGTGTGTTAGTCATGCACAATCACTGATTTGTATATGTACAAGCATATAGAAACATCTTCATGTTTCTATATGCTTGTACATATATATATATATATATACATATGCTTGAACATTCATGGGCATTCTCATGATAACTAAAAGACATTCTCATATATACATTGAAAAACTTACTTTCGTGACTAAAATGCTGTGTTCTGTTGCTATGGCAACAAATTCTCCAATCAGCATGAAAAGAACCAAAATATGAAAACAAAACTCCACAAGAAGGCTGATGGAGGGAGGCAAGCATACCATGTTGTTATGGAGATGGAGACTGGATGATGGGGGCTCAGAGTAACGTCAGCTTTGTTCCATGATTTTCATCACTGACCTTTCATAAAGAGGAGAAGCAATCAAGCCCTATTATGCCTTCCTTACACATTAAATTTATTGAAATTATAAGGCATTTCAATCTGACCATTAAGTGGAGCCTTGAAGGATAGAAAGAAAATAAATCTATATGGTCCTTTTTTCTTTCTCCTTCCTTCTTTCCTTCCCTTCTTCTCAGGAATGGCTACAATTGTTCATACCCACTTTTTGAATATTCTGGGCCCTGCAATTCAGTTCATAGATTATTGATCTCATCTTCCCTTCTCCTTCTTCTCATAATGAATCTGGAAGAGTTATTCCTCTGTTTTTTTAGCAGAACCTGGAAATACTCATATTTATTTTAGAACTCCAGGATCTTAGAACATCAGAATTCAAATATATGAGCTGAGATATACCTTAGCCAGTATCTAATACAAGCCTTTCATTTTAAATGTGAGGGAACTGGGATCCCTAGAAGGAAACTGATTTATCTAAGGTCACATAAACCATTCTTAGCTAAGTCATTTACTTAAATTTAAGTCTTCTCTTAACCACGCTTATGCTACCAAGTGTAGCTATTCACTGCATAATTCTAGTGAGTTTTTAGAGGATCCTTAAGGAATACCAAAACTACTCTCAGTGATTCTACCATTAGAAATTAATTTCTTTGACTCTCTAATTCTTTCTTCCTCTAAAGGTCCTTTATTATTATTTAAACAGAACTTGGAGTGGGTTACCCAAATACTTTTTTATGTACATCTAACCTAGATTATAGAACTTAGGACACAGAGCTTGAAGTACAGAAATGGCCATCTAATCTAATATCCTAATTATTTTACAGAAGTGGAAAATGAAGCTTAGGGAGGGAAAATGATTTGTTGAGTGTTGCAAAGGCAGTAAGTAGCAAAGTCAAGTTTGAATATAGATTTTCTACCTCTACAGCCCTGTTTCTCTTGTGATAGAAAGTAAAGAGTGATAAGGTGATACTTGTGCTGCAAGTCTGAGCAACTTGGAGGATGGTGGCTCATCTGTAAAAGAGATGCTAAGAAGAGGCATGGTATTCAACAAGGGTAACTATTTAATTTTGTTCATGTTGAGTTTAAGATGTCTATGTAGTATCCAATTCAAGTTTACTAGACATTTAGAGAAGGAAGAAATAAGGAGAGAGGTTAGAGTTGAAGAAACAGATCTGAGAAAAATCTTTATAGTGATGATAATGGAATTCATGAGAGCCATTAAATTCACCAAACTAATAGAACATAGAGAAGAGGACTCAGACAGCTTTGGGGGACATTAGTATGTAGTTCTAATTATAACTAATGATCCTAAGATTTTTTAAAAATAACTTCATTTTATTTTTTCCTCAATCACATATAAAAGGAGTTTTCAACATTTTTCAAAGACTATTGAGTCTCAAATTCTTAATCCCCTACTCCCTTTTAGATGGTAATTAATCTCAAACAGATTTTGCAGGAGCAAAAATGTAAAACATTTTTTGATAGTAATCCTTTTATGGAAGGAAATTCAAATTGAAAAAAATGAAGAAAGTGAAAAAAGTTGCTCACTTCTTTTTCTCTGGAAGTAGATGACATTTTAAAAAATCATTAGTACTTTGGAATAGTCTTGGATCATTGTATTGCTGAGAATAGCTGTTATTCATAGTTGTTCATTGTTCAGTATTCCTGTCATTGTACAATATCCTCCTGCTTCTCTTTATTTCATTCTGCTTCAGTTCATGTAAGTATCTCTAGGTTTTTCTGAGCTCCCCCTGCTTGTCATTTCTTATAGTACAATACTATTCCATTACAATCATATATCATAACTTACTCAGTTATTCCCCAATTGATGGATATCCCTTCATTTTTCAAATCTGTCTCCTTAAAAAGAGCCACTTTAAATATTTAACCCCTCCCCCCCTTTTTATCTCATTGGGATACAAATATAGTAATGGTATTGCTGAGTCAAAGCTATGTACTATTATTTAGCCCTTTAGGCATAGGTCCAAATTGATCACCTGAATAACTGAATCAGTCCACAACTACTCCAACAATGTCTAAGATTTCCCATATCTCCTCTAAGTCTTGTCATTTTTCTATTATGTGATAGTAGCCAATATAATAGGTGTAGGATGTCACCTCAGAGTTGTTTCAATTTGCATATCTCTAAATAATAGTGATTTAGAGCATTTTTTTGCATGACTGAAGAGTGCTTTTAATTACTTGTCTGAAAATTGCCTGTTTATATCCTTTGGCCTTTTATAAACTAGGGGTGATTTATATTCTTATATATTCAATTCATTTCTCTATGTATTTGAGAAATAAAATCTTTATTAGAGGTATATTATTTTTCTTGCTTTTGACTTTATTTGATTGTTTCTTCATGTCTCATGGAGTTATTAGCTTCCACTCCCCCAATTCTAATTTTTAAGACATGATTTTCTTGAATGAGCTGTTGTACCTCCTCTTCCATTTTGCCAATTCCACTTTGTAAAGAGTTCTTTTCCTCAGTGAATTTTTATATTTCTTTTTTCAAAAGGCCAGTTCTGTCTTCCAAAAAAAGTTCTACACTTTTGTATACCTTTTTCCATTTGGCCAGTCCTGCTTTTTTTTTTAAACCCTTACCTTCTGTCTTGGAGTCAATACTGTGTATTGGCTCCAAGGCAGAAGAGTGGTAAGGGCTAGGCAATGGGGGTCAAGTGACTTGCCCAGGGTCACACAGCTAGGAAGTGTCTGAGGCCAGATTTGAACCTAGGACCTCCTGTCTCTAGGGCTAGCTCTCAATCTTCCTGCTTTTTAAGGAGTTCTTCTCTTTGGATTTTTGTACCTCTTTTATGAATGGAATTTTTCTGTTTTTTAAGATATTAATTTCTTCAGGATTTTTGTGCCTTGTATACCAAGCTATTCACTAGTTTTTTCATGATTTTTCTGTATCACTATCTCTTTCTTTCCCAATTTTTTTCTCTTTTTTGATTTTTAAAATCCTTTGTGAGCTATTCCATTAATTCTTTTTAGTCTTGAGATCAATTTATATTTTTCTTGCAGGCTTTATATACAACAGTATTAACTTTGTTGTTTTCTGAATTTACTCTGTCATAAAAATGACTTCCTATGTTGAGTTTTTTGTTGTTGTTTTTCATTTTGCTTCATTTTTTCTTTTCTTTTAGTTTAAAAAAACTTTTAAAGTTTGGCTCTGTAACTATGGTGAAGAGAGCACTGTTCCAAGATTTAGGTCCTTTCTGCAGCTGCCTTCAGAGCTGGCGCTAGGGAATTTATCTACCTTCAGGTCTTCCAAGATCATATGTTGTAAGGAGAGATACATTTAGTACTCTTTGGGCCTGTGCTCTGGTCTATGAGTAACTCCAAGCACTCTTTTACCCCGTGGAACTGTGACCTCTAGAGTCCCCTGATCCCCTGTGGCTACACGAGCTGGTTTACACTGGTACTCCTCTTCATCTTGTGATTGCACTCCAAAGCTGGTTCTCTGTATGGGCAACTAGAGTCTTGCACCCAGAGCCAATAAAGGAACCCCTATAATATCCTTCTGATCAGTTGTCTGAAACATTTTACCACCTGTAGCTGAGGGTTCTGGAAGACTTTCCTGCTGCTTCAACTGAATCCCAAGACATTTTACCTCAATGGGGCTTGCCCTGGCATGCTGTATTCTACCTCCGCTCTGGTCCACTAGATCCCTAGTGCTGGCCTTCTGAGTTTTGAACTGAAAAATTACTTCACCTTATCTGTTTACAGGTTATGTTGCTCCAGAATTCATTTAAAAGTATTACATCATAGCTTTTTAGAGGGTCATTTGGTAGAAATCAGATGGGTCCCCCCTGTACCTTCTCCACCATTTTGGCTTCACCCTTTCTAAGATGTTGTTTTCAGGGATGGGTGCTCACCTGGAGATGGGTGGCTGTGATCTTGAAAATAGGAAAGATGAATTCAACTGGAACTGTGATTTGGAGGCATCTCCAAATGAACTTTGAGTTGGACAACTGAAGTTTTAATACTGGCCATACTACTAACTAGCTGTATGACCTTAGATATTGTTTCCCCTCTCTAGACCTTGGTTTTTCCAACTAGAAAATGAAGGGATTGAACAGTATAAAATAAGTCTCTAATCTTATGAGTGTCAGTCTCCTTTCAATCACCCTTAAGCCCAGAAAATGCAGCTGGGGCAATGAAATTGGAGACAGAAAGTTTTATCTCTTCCATTTCTTTTGATTTCTATTTTCAAAGGTTCCTTTCTGCTCTGAAAGCTTAGGATTCTTTGGAAAGAAAAAGTCCTTATTCCATTCAGAATCTCTGACTGAGCAATAACTAAAACTAGCTGATTTTGTCTCATTGCTTCTCTATGGGAAAGGGAGCTCCCTCTCCCTGCTTAGCCAGCTCCCAAAGCCTAAATTGATTTTAATGTCCTCTAAGACACCTCTTCTTCCTAATCAGATTTGAAGGCTTCGTCTCTGATAAGGAATGGGATATTATTTTGTCATAATGGGGTTTCATTTTCATATTGCTGGGTTGGAAAGTAATTTTAAAAAACAGCAAAACGTCCCAAATGCTTAATGATCCTCAGCAAACAATCTGTCCAAAGTAGGAAAGATTTCTTTTCCAACCTGACAGTTGATCTATAATCTGGTTCTGCTTGGCCGACATTCATAGGCACTCCTCATAAGGTTGTACAGAGTTTCACACAACCCACCTAAAAGTGTCTTTTCACATGGCAGTTGTTTCCAAGGAGCTTACAAAAGTCATGGAGAGGTAATTTTAGGAGCAAGCTTACTTGTTTCTCATATCTACCTGGCCTTGGAAGACCTATATTCAAATCCAGGCATTTCCTGGCTTTGTGACCTTGGCTAAATAACCACCTCTCTGGGCTCATGTTTCTCATCTGTAAAATGAGGGAATTGAACTAGCTTGTTCCTAAGACCTCTTACAGCTTTGAATCTAAGTTCTCAGGCTCCATTTCAGATAGATAAAATGGTGTGCTACATGGAGCATTGAACATTGAATCAGAAAGATTTGCATTCAAATCATGCCTTAGACATTTATTAGATGTGTGGCTGTGAACCAGTCTTTTATCATCATTGCACCTGCTTTCTTGTTAAATGCTTTGGGGAATATCAGTTGAGCCAATGTAAATAACATGGCCTGCAAACTTGAAGGTGCTATATTAAGATAGATAGATCCAGCTCAAACCTGCTCCCAAGAGCCAAATTATAAATTTTGAGAGTAAGCATCTACAACTGGGAAATTGGGGAAGGCTACAACTGGGGGTTATTTTATTGTTTTATTGATTTTCTAGATTTAGGAAAGCATTGATAATGCAGATTTTAATTTTGCCACATATCAAGGTAATTTTTTTTCAATTTGCTTTTTTTTTTTCCAGAGAGTCAGTTGTTAAACATTAACCAGTAGATCCTTGGATAAAAATTGACCCCTTGACTCAGTGAGTACATTTTCTTTTCCAATGGAGGTCAAGATTTTCTATGTAAATTATGGGCTTTTTAGAGTTGCTGAGGACATGAAAAATTCAACTGATTTACCTAGGGTCACACAGACACAGTATGTATCAGAAGCAGGAATTGAATATAGATCTTCTTAGAATCAAAAATGTTATTATTAAATTCATAAGAAGATATTTTCTTTCCAAATAGAATAATAATAATAACAGCTTATATTTACACATTTATAAAGCCTTTTAGGGTTTATTTCCCACTTTACCAGCCTTATCTAATTCAATTCTTGACACAACACTGTGAGATAGGCAAAATAGTTCTTATTATCTCCCCTAAAATGATGAGGAATTGGAGACCCAAGGAATTTGAAAATGATTTGCCCAAGATCACAGCAGGTGAGTAATGAAAATAGGGATCAAATTTAGATCACAATGACCTAAAATCTGTGTTCTTTCAACCAAGGCATATATTCCTCTTTTGTTTCTCTGTGGAAAGTATGTCATTTGCATATTAGTCTTTTTTATTATTATATTTATAACACAATCCTCATACAAAATTATTACTCTCAAACAAAACAAATCGACACATTTGCTATATCCTAGATGGACAACTCATTCTGCGTAACAGATGCATCACCCCTTGCCCTTTCAGGAGGTGGTTAGTAGCATGTTTTATCACAGGTCACCCAGAATCATTGTGGGTTATTTGATTGACCAAAAGTCTTAAGTCTTTCCAAAACATTGGGGGATTTTCTTTGATATGGCCATTACTATATATCATGTTCTCCTGATTGTTTACTCTACACTTTGCATCAGATTATATGAGTCAGCCCAATTTCTCAGAAACTATCCCTTTTATTGTTTATTAGAGTGTAAAATATTCTATTGTATCCATATATCATAAACTTTTCAACCACTTATGACCTGATGGAAATCCCCTTTATTTTTAATTTTTTGCAGTAACAAAAGAGTTTCTATAAATATTTTTGTATATTTATATACATATTTTTACTATTTCTTTCCTCTCTTTGGGGATATAGGCCTGAATAGTTTAGTAACTTCTGTCATGGTTCCCAATTCTTTTTCCAAAATGCTTCACCACAGTAACAACAGTATTATGGAATGAACAAATATGATAGACTTAGCTACTCTCAGCAATACAATGATCCAGAACAATTCGGAAGGACTTATGAAAAAGAAGACTATCCACCTCCAGAGAAAGAACTGGGAGTAGGGATGCAGATGAAATTTTTAATTTTCATTTTACCAATTGATAATGGCTTCAAACATTTTTTTATGATTTTTAGTCACTTGGATTTCTTCCTTTGGAACTATACATTCATATCATTTGCTCATTTATCTAAGTCTATTATTCTTACATATATAATAATTTATATCTGTTTCTAAAATTTTAGATATCTGATATTTATCAGAATTGTATTATTAGGCGAACACAGAATAGTATACATGTCAGACCTTTGGGAAGGGAAATACTTCAAAACCAAGCAAGACTTAGAAAGAGTTACAAAATGCAAAATAAATAATCTGGAATACATCAAATTAAAAAGTTTTTGTACAAACAAAACCAATGTAACTAAAATCAGAAGGGTAGCAACAAATTGGGAAACAATCCTCATAAAAACCTCAGACAAAGGTTTAATTACTCAAATTTATAAAGAACTAAATCAATTGTACAAAAAATCAAGCCATTCTCCAATTGACAAATGGGCAAGGGACATGAACAGGCAGTTCGCAGCCAAAGAAATCAAAACTATTAATAAGCACATGAAAAAGTGCTCTACATCTCTTATAATCAGAGAGATGCAAATCAAAACAACTCTGAGGTATCACCTCACACCTAGCAGATTGGCTAACATGACAGCTATGGAAAGTAATGAATGCTGGAGGGGATGTGGCAAATTGGGGACACTAATTCATTGCTGGTGGAGTTGTGAATTGATCCAACCATTCTGGAGGGCAATTTGGAACTATGCCCAAAGGGCGATAAAAGAATGTCTGCCCTTTGATCCAGCCATAGCACTGCTGGGTCTGTACCCCAAAGAGATAATGGACAAAAAGACTTGTACAAAAATATTCATACCTGCGCTCTTTGTGGTGGCCAAAAATTGGAAAATGAGGGGATGCCCTTCAACTGGGGAATGGCTGAGCAAATTGTGGTATATGTTGGTGATGGAATACTATTGTGCTAAAAGGAATAATAAAGTAGAGGAATTCCATGGAGACTGGAACAACCTCCAGGAAGTGATGCAGAGCGAGAGGAGCAGAACCAAAAAAACATTGTACACAGAGACTGATACATTGTGGTACAATCGAAGGTGATGGACTTCTCCATTAGTATCAATGCAATGTCCCTGAACAATCTGCAGGGATCTAAAAAATACTACCCACCAGCAGAGGATAAACTGTGGGAGTAAAAACACCGATGAAAAGCAACTGCTTGACTACAGGGTTGGAGGGGATAAGACTGAGGAGAGACTCTAAATGCACACTATAATGCAAATTCCAACAACAGGGAAATGGCTTCGAGTCAAGAACACATGTGATAACCAGTGGAATCATGCGTCGGCTATGGGAGAGGGAAAGGTGGGGGGAGGGGGAGAAGAAAAGAAAATGATCTTTGTTTCCAGTGAATAATGTATGAAAACAACCAAATAAAATAATGTTTAAAAATTTTAAAAAAAGATAGTATACTATTATGTACATTTTTTCCTGTGCATTGCTATTTTCTGAATGTTTCTGACATTGACAAGTTTAGAAACTTCTAAAAATTTCTAACAAATATAAAGAAGAGTACAAAGGACCAAAGACCATAAAGGAGTAAGAGGAGCTGGTATTATGAGTCCTATGAAAAGAGTAATTTAATTGGATCTAGGATGTTACTATCATTAAGGTTCTAGAAATGATTGCATCACCAAAGTCAAGAACATAGAAAGAGGAACTGAGGTTGAAATAATAGGCATGTGGGGGTAGGGATTTTATTTGAGTGGTGGGTAACAGTCAAATGCCCAGACAATTCCAAGGATGGTGGTCATTGACCATGTTGGGAGGCCAGGTTCAATTAACATAAGAACAGAACAGTTTCTGGGAAGTAAACTAGTGGCTACGGTCCTAGAAAGCTTATAGTTGATCAATTGGTAGCCTACATTTTTTAAATCTTATTTCTTTTATTTTTGTGTCTGTAAAGAAGGGATAGAACAGCTACTCATATTGGATAGGACAAGCAAAACACTACAGAAAGAAGGCAAAAATGTGGATTCTTATTTTACTTCTATTTCCTCTCTCAAGGACAATAATTTCTGGACCAGAAAAGACAGTACAAAGATATCTAATAAGTAACTAAAACCTAAAATATAAAAGAGAAGACCCAGCTGCCCAGGATGAGCTCATGTCATTAGTCCCTATTGAATTCCCAGGGTTCTGACAGAACAGCACATGATGAGGGAACTGAAGGGACCAGCATTTTGTTTCTGACCCAATAACAGTGATCTTTGAAAAATCACAAAGGATAAGAGAGACAGTATAGGACTGAAGAAGGACAAATAGTATTCTGATTTTACAAAATAAGCGAACAGAATCTGCAAGCTATAAGCTTGTGGCCTTGATCGTGATACCTACCAGAATTCTGGAAGTCATTTTTAAAAGGAGGTTTAATGAACACATAGAAAAGGAAGCTATACTCACAAAGAGCTAACATGAATTTATCATGAATGTGTCATTTAAAGCTAACATCATTTCTCTTGGTTGCCAGGTTTAGTGACTGATAGGGCAGAGGGTTGTTATAGATATACTTTGTCCAGATTTTAGTAAAATTTCTGGCAAGCTTCATCATGATCATTTTCTGTATGGTAATAATTCAATTTAACATAATTTGGTCATTATGTGTGTGCCAGCCACAATGCTGGCTGGCACTAGGGATACAAAGGCCAAAAAATAATGCATGCCTTCAAAGAATTTATATTCTTCTGAATTCTTCTAGTGATTTGGGCTAAATAATAGGAGAGATTGATTTTGAATTGGTTGAATGACTAAATCCAGAGTATTAGTCACTGATGATGTTGTGTCAATTTGGAAGTTCTTTCTTGGTTTACCCCAGGAATATGTGCTTTGCCTTTAACATTTAATATTCTTTAACATTTTTATAACATGACTTGAAATGGGTAGCATGATGCTAAATTTTGCAAATGACACTAACATGTTTATAAATGACAGCTGTGTCAGATGGCAGAGGTTGAATCCAAAGAGATCTTGATATTGGGCTAAATTTAATAAGATGAAATTAAACAAGATTAAAGGCAAAGTCCTAGACTTTTATTTTTAAAAATATCTTCACCAGTACTAGATGGAATATTATATGCAAGTCAGTATATGGAAGGTGGTTAGTGAACTACACTGTAATGATGAAAAACTAATAAGTTTTTTATTTTATTTTATTTGGGGGGGTTCATTACTTTTTTACCTATTATTTATTTTTTTAATTTTTTTCCCTTTTAAACATTATTTTATTTGCTCATTTTCAAACATTATTCATTGGAAACAAAGATCATTTTCTTTTCCTCCCCCACCCCCGCTTTCACCACCCCTCCCATAGCCAATGTGCTATTCCACTGGGTATCACATGTGTCCTTGATTCGAACCCATTTCCATGTTGTTGGTATTTGCATTAGGGTGTTCATTTAGAGTTTCTCTTCAATCACATACCCTCAACCCCTGTAGTCAAGTAGTTGCTTTTCCTCGGTGTTTTTACTTCCACAGTTTGTCCTCTGCTTGTGGATAGCGTTTTTTTCTCCTAGATCCCTGCAGATTGTTCAGGGACATTGCATTGACACTAATGGAGAAATCCATTACATTCGATTGTACCACAGTGTATCAGTCTCTGTTTACAATGTTTTCCTGGTTCTGCTCCTTTCACTCTGCATCACTTCCTGGAGGTTGTTCCAGTCTCCATGGAATTCCTCCACTTTATTATTCATTTTAGCACAATAGTATTCCATCACCAACAGATACCACACTTTGTTCAGCCATTCCCCAATTGAAGGGCATCCCCTCATTTTCCAATTTTTGGCCACCACAAAGAGTGCAGCTATGAATATTCTTGTACAAGTCTTTTTCCTTATTATCTCTTTGGGGTACAAACCCAGCAGTGCTATGGCTGGATCAAAGGGCAGACAGTCTTTTATGGCCTTTTGGGCATAGTTCCAAATTGCCCTCCAGAATGGTTGGATCAATTCACAACCCCACCAGCAATGAATTAATGTCCCTACTTTGCCACATCCCCTCCAGCATTCATTACTTTCCATAGCTGTCATGTTAGCCAATCTGCTAGGTGTGAGGTGATACCTCAGAGTTGTTTTAATTTGCATCTCTCTGATTATAAAAGATTTAGAACACTTCTTCATGTGCTTATTAATAGTTTTGATTTCTTTATCTGAAAACTGCATATTCATGTCCCTTGCCCATTTATCAATTGGAGAGTGGCTTGATTTTTTGTACAATTGATTTAGCTCTTTGTAAATTTGAGTAATTAAACCTTTGTCAGAGGTTTTTATGAAGATTGCTTCCCAATTTGTTGCTTTCCTTCTGATTTTAGTTACATTGGTTTTGTTTGTCCAAAAACTTTTTAATTTGATGTAGTCAAAATTATTTATTTTACATTTTGTGCCTCTTTCTAAGTCTTGCTTGGTTTTAAAATCTTTCCCTTCCCAAAGGTCTGACATGTATACTATTCTGTGTTCACCTAATTTACTTATAGTTTCCTTCTTTATGTTCAAGTCATTCACCCATTCTGAAATTATCTTGGTGTAGGGTGTGAGGTGTTGATCCAAACCTAATCTCTCCCACACTGTCTTCCAATTTTCCCAGCAGTTTTTATCAAATAGTGGGTTTTCTAATAAGTATTTTAAAGGAACTTTGAAAGCCTAAGACCAAGGAACTGATAGCCTTGTTGTATTCTGTTATCATCAAATCACTTCATTCTCTTTATTCAGAAATTTTTAAATCTTTTCATGACTGATTTGTCTATTTTGTCTTGCTTCATTCACTCTAAATTGTTTCTTATAAATCTTTCCTTGATCTCCCATTGCAGAAGCTATAAACTCCCATTCTCATCTACTATGCTATATATACCATTAGTATATAATAGTGTAATAATTTACATATGCCATTTATCTACATGGAATTTATTCTATATGGTTCTATATGGTATATTTCCCTAAATATATTTTCTGCCATATTTCTCTATCATTTTCCCCAGATCTCTTAGAATAAAAAAAAAGTCTACACCAATTATTTGTATGCTTGAGTTCTTTGGGTCAGGTTGCTATGCCTGTTTGCTTCTTAGTCTTGCTTCCTTACTTTATGTTACTACTTTAGGCTCCATAATTTTTAGTCAATATTGACTACATAACACTCATCTAAATAAGCCGATTTTTCTTCTCATTTCCTTACTTCTCACTTAAACCTGAATACCTCAGGTGTCAGGAGCAAAGTGTTTGAGAAGAAGCTGAAGAGTTATGGAACTCATCCAAGACTGTTGCACCACACTAATAAGTTAAAATCCCAAGAGTATAAACTGTCTGAGTAGGGAAGGTGACAGTATACAGTATGAGAGAGATACAATTGAGACTGAATAGACAGAGAAGCATGCTAGATGAAAGTCATTCCACTTTCCCACCCACATTCCACATCTGCATCCATCAGGGGATCCCCAAATTCCCCCTATATCACATTTTCCTGGCCAGATCTAAACCAACATGGCTTCCCACCAGGTGGACATAATGATGCAGCAGCTGCTTGGATAAAAATAATCACTATTATTTATATTGGTTCTCATTTAACCCTAAAAACAACACCTGTTAAGTAAGTTCTATTATTCTTTCTACTTCATAGGTAGGGAAACTGAGGCTAGGAGAGAATAAATTACTTGCCATGAATCATATAACTAATATAATCTGTAGTAAGATTTGAGCTCAAGTTTTCTCTACTCAAAGTGAAATACATGTTTAATCCATTTGTACCACCCAGCCTCTGAACAAGAAAGTATTGCCTAAAATGTAAGCTCTTTTGCATGCTTGCAGAATGAGTTCATGGATTCCAAGGCTGTTCTGCCAGAATAGTGTTTGAGATGAGATTTCACCCTGAGATTTTGGTTATAGGAGTTCTGGAAGAGCAATTGTCCACTCAAGCTTTTAGCAGAAGAGCTACCAAGGAGATAGCTGTCCTCTAGTCCAGACTGCAAGTATTGATATTGATTTTAATTGTCTTTTAATATGTTATAGTGGAAAGAGATCTTCTTTTGTGCCACCTGACAGGGAGATCATAATCTTATGGGGGAAATAAGATACAAAATATATTTGGATGTTTTCCTAGAGTCAAAATTTTGGGGTGAGTCAGCTTAGCCATGAGCCAAAGTTACAATAGAGTTGGAAAATATTACACCTAAATAATTTTGCATTTGTAACTCAAGACAGAGCTAAATGGACCTATGGTGAAACAGAGGACAGGTGCTTTTGCATCAATACAGAGAAATAATTATTCTACTCAGCAGTATTACTAACCCCTCCTTATACTTAGGGACTAGGCTACCCCTTGTGAACACCTCCTACTTCCATTAGCAGTAGCTCTAATAATCACTGCTTTAAATTTTAATTTGAGAACTTATTCTTCCTTTTATAATTATAATTTTCCTTGATATTCTTGACCTTTTAGATCCTGTTATTTTTTCCACTTTTTATAAGATTTCCCTTGCTAATTTAATTGGTATAGCAGTGAATCTGTAGACTAATGTATGTAGGTTTGCTTTTTTTTTTTTAATTGGCTCATACTAGCCAATATCATTGAATGTGATTTTTCTCACCTGACCACTCAACTGAAACTGTTCTATCCAAGACTATCAATGATTTATTAACTGTGAAAACCATTAATCTTTATTTTAATTCCCCCATTCTAAGATAGATGAATAAAAATTATATAATAATTAAGTTTTTTGGTAATTTTGGTGATTTTTAAGTATCACCAATTATTATTCAGATTATACTCTCTAACCCTAGGTATCCCCCAAAGCTTTATCCTGGACCCTCTTCTCTTCTCCCTCTATACTCTCTCACTTGGTTATCTCATTAGTTCCATATGTTCAACTATCACTCTATGAAGACCATTCCTCTGAAATCAATGTGGAACTCATTATTTTAAAAAGAGAAACTGTTTAAATTATTTTATATATTATTGGGTGAAAATAAAATATAATTGAAAATAAATGTTCATTGATTGGTTAATCGATTATGACTTCTTGCTAAATCTATCAATCCATCTGACTTATAGGCTTCTTGAAATCAACAAAGTCAAAATGGAACTCAATGTATTTCTGCTCAAATCTATTTCTCCTTCAAACTTGATTATTTCTACTGAAGAAACAACCAAATTCTTTATTACCTTTTGAAGTTCACAACAGTCTCACAATGCACATCTAATCAGGAGCAAAATGTAATTGATTCTACCTTTATGCCATCATTTGTATCCATTGCCTTCTTTTGATTTACATATTCTCTTCCCTAAATTGGACTCACTTCCCTACTAATCTGGATTATTGCAATTAGCTTCTAATTTGTGGAAGTACTTCCAGTCTACATCCCCTCTCCAGTTTCTCCTCTATACAACTATCAAATTTCTGTTCTTAAAAAAGAGATATGGCAATTTCACACACACACACACACACACACACACACACAATTTAAAATTCTTCAAAGGTTTCCTATCCCCTCTAGGAAATAATACAAAACCTTTCATCTATCACTTAAGAATATCAACAATCTACCACGTGAGTGGTTTAACAATATTATCACATTTTATTCCTTTTCATACTCTCTCCAAAGCAGTTGCATCCCTGAGATAATTTCTGTCTTCTACTTCTGAGTTTTTGTATGGGTTTTGGAATGAAGTCCCTTCTCATCCCCATCTCATGAAAGGTCAAATTTCTTCAAAATTCCTTTATGGGCTACACACTACAGGAGGGTTTACCTGATCCTTCCAGGTCCTAATGATGCTATCTTCTCTGAAATCAATCAACAAATATTCATTAAGTACTTAGCAAATGCCAGTAACTACTAAATTCTGAAGATACAAATAAAGAAAAAAAAACTATTCCTGTTTCAAGGAGTTCACATTCTATGCAAACAAATGTGTGTTATTATTATCTTTTTAAATAAATAGAAATCTATTTTCTATATCCCTGCACCCTTCTATACCACAATACTACTGGAGAGAAAAATAAAAATAAATCCTTTCTAACAAATATGCCTTGTCAAGCAAAAAAAAAAACCCTAAAAAACAAAAGCCCTATGACTGTTTAAAAAATCTTTCATTCAGTACACTAAGTTTATCATCTCTCTATCAGTAAGTAGAGTGATAGGGAAAGAATATTTTGCAACAAACTGAGTGGTGCATACATCAGAGTGATTGACAGAGCATGATATACAGAAATTCAGTGCACCTAAGACCAAGAAGCAACTCAGAGCTGTTCTTCGAACAACTGGTTTCTGTATACAATGGATACCTGGGTACAGTAAAATTACTAAATGTTTAACAGATCTAACCAGGAACACAGAATTAGAATCTCTGAAACTCAAACCTGAACAACTGCAAGCCTTAAGGAAGCTTAAGGAAGTGATTTTATCTGAACCAGCTCCCAGACTATACTAAACCTTTTCAATTATTTGTGAATGAGACGAAAGAAATTACATCTGACACAGACTTTAGGACAAAGTTATTGTCCAATTGGATACTATAGTTGTCAGCTAGATCCAATTGCAGCAGGTACAGTTCCTTGTCTAAGGGGTATATAGCTGCTACAGTTAGTTCAGAAGTCATCAGACTTAGTTTTGGGATGTCCATTGATGGTATTTTGTTCACATCAAATAGAAGCACTAATGAGGAAATTTTGTACTCAAGCATATTCAGGCCAACGAATATCCAAGAATGAAATTATACTTCTAGGTAGTGAAAACATGGAGTTGAAAAGGTGTAGTTTATTAAATCCAGCTATGCTTCTTCCTGATTTGCCAAAGAACAGTGAACCATTACATGAATGTGTAGAAGTAGTAGATCTAGTGAATATGACGAGGATGGATTTAAAAGACACTACAATAAAAAATCCAGATTTGGTTTTATTCACATATAGTTCTTCATATTTGGTAATGGAATTAGATGTATGTGTGCTGCAGTTGTCACAGAATTTGAGACACTGTGGTATGGATCATTACCTAGTAACCTTAGTGCTCAAGGCACAGAGTTGGTTGCATTAAAGCAAGCATGTCTTCTGGCTGATGGTAAAACTGCAAATGTGCATATAGACTCCAATTATGCTTTTTCAGTGTGTCATGCTACAGGAAATATCTGGAAACAACAAGGTTTTATTACTGCATTGGGAAAACCAATTGCTCAAGCAGAAATAATAACTGAGTTGTTGGATGCTATCCAGAAGCCTAAACAGCTAGCGGTAATCCTTTGTAGAAGTCATACTAATAGAAGAGATTCAGTTTCTAAAGGAAATCATAGAGCTGATATAACTGAAATTTGCTGCCAGAAATGTTCCAGTGTATGCCATGAACTTATCAACTATAGAATCTGATGATCTAGAAAAAGCTTATGTAGACTCAGAAATACAAAAATGGAAGGAGAAGTTTGGAGCAAAAAAAAAAAAAAAGAACATGGTATATGGTTAACCCATACAAGAAAGCCACTGTTACCAAAAGACCTGTATACCTATTTGTGTCAAGTCATTCACACAAAAAGTCATTTTGGTACTCAAGCTGTAATTGGCACCATAAAGAGACAATGGTTTGATCTTGGAATAAGTACTATAGCAAATAATATCTGCTTAAACTGTTCTGATTGCCAAAAATTCAATCAAAGGGCATTCAGACAGAAAGGTTTATGTGGCAGACCTTTAGCATATTGTCCATTTGAGAGTCTGCAGACTGATTACATCAGCATGTCAGAAGCTGGAAGATACAAGTTTTGCTTGGTAATTGTTGACAGATTAACCAAATGGCCTGAAGCTTTTCCATCAAATACAAATACAGTTAGCTTTATGGTGAAAGTGTTGATTAAGGAAATTATACCTATATTTGGAGTACCACTAACAATAGAGTCTGATAAAGGATCACATTTTACTCATGACATCCTGAAAAGAATATGAAAATCTAGGAATAACACAAAAATATCATGTTCCTTATCATCCACAAAGTTCAGGGCAAGTGGAGCATGTTAATAGGGAACTAAAGACTATGGTGGGAAAGCTCTGTGATGAAACTCATCTCAAATGACCAGAGATTCTTCCCATAGCTTTGTTTTGCCTATATACAAGACCAAGAGCAGATTTACATATATCATCCTATGAATGCTCTACTACAAGCAAAAACTTGTAAGACAGTCTATGCATCTCTTTTAGGAGGAGATTGTCAACTTGCTTCTTACTTAAGTGCTTTACAACAAAGACTAAAAGAATTATATGATTTGGGAGTATTAATTCAAACTGGTCCTTTGGATTATTCTCTTCATAATCATGAACCAAGAGATAGGATATGTGTAAAAAAATTTTCTGAAACATCAGCAACAAAAGAAAGTTGGTTAGGTCCTTACACTATTGTGTTAGTTTCTCCATCTTCAGTAAAATTTTAGGGTAGAGATTCATGGTATCACTGTTCATATATAAAATTAACACATGGTATTAATGCAAATGTACAAATCATCAAAGAAGAAGAAAATAAAGAAGATATTGCAGAAAGTTAGAATCATCAGTCAAATTGAGTGTGCAGTCAAAAAGATCAGTAAGGAGAGGACCATTCTTGCGGAAGAGGATAGAAGAGGATAATGCAGATGAAGAGGAGAATTCAGGAATTGTGGACATTGATAAAAGACTGAAAATTTATAAATTTAAAAGTCTTTGAGAAATTTGCAATGAAGAATATTACAGGGCAAATGGACTAATGAATTAATAATTTGGGGTAATGTATTATAATAACATAGCATTTATTCACATACAAACACAAATATATTTACTACTATGGAATTGCAAAAGAATAATAGTTCAAGCAAGAAGGAGGAGAGAAGAGTAAGAAAGATCCAAAGTAGGGGTAAGTATGTTGCATACAGAAATAACTGACATAACAGTAACACTGACATTAAAATAGCAAAACAACATGACATAACAAAAGTAACAACATAACAAAACATAAACATGGTTAGATTACATTGAATCACTACTTAAATGAGTGAAACAATATATAGTTAGGATACTAACAATGTCACAATTAGCTATAGATATTTAGTTACTAACAAAAATAGTGACATACTTAGATTTAGTTTAAATATAGAAATCTAGTTAGGCAGAAGTATTTTGAAGACAGAAATTAGTTAGGAAGGATTAAATAAGATAAGAAAATTACATACTGACTTGTACCACATCATACATTACACAACACAAATAACATATGATATCACATATCAAATAAAATTATAAATAAATATATATATAAATAGTGCATATAAGATTGTAAATTAATTATATTATAGTGTATATATATAAAATATGTGTAAATATGAAGTGTACACAAGTTTATATATATAATATGTATAGCATGTGTGTATGTATTATATGTACTATATGTATATATGTAAATTATGTACACATCACTTATATTTATTGTTACATGTATTTGCATAAGTGACTTTAATATTTGGGTTGATTTTCAGTGTAAAACTTATGCAATGTTGTGTTTATTGTAATTTTCAAAAAAATTTCTCCAAGTTTAATGTTAATGTTCTACAATATTACAATTTTCTGTATTAGCTGATGAGAGTATTTTAACTTTGATGTTACGTTCATCTTTTGTTTGATGTTATTTGCTATTTTGCTTTTGCTTCTGTTTAACATTTGTACTTTTTCATTATTTAATTCCTTTTCCTTTTTCCTTGTTAAATTCCCTAGAATAGGTTAGTATTAGTTAGAGTAAGATAGTTGAGTGTGAGTTGTTTGTTATTTTGGGTAGATTTATTAGTTTAGGTAATTGTTAAGTATTTTAGATTGTGCAGAAATACAAAAATAGTGTTTCCAACATGATTTTTGTTTCATGCAAAAGGGGGAATGTGATAGGGAAAGAGAGTTTTGCAACAAACTGAGTGGTGCATATGTCAGAGTGATTGACAGGAGCATGTGACTGAGAGTCACATGGGAGCCTGGGGCTGGAGATCTGGGGAAGGATTTTAAAGTCCCAACTGTATGGGTACTTCGCTCCTGAAGGACCTTCGTTGGAGGTTTGAAAAAAACAGGTTTCTAGCTTCTCCCGATATCAACTAAAGAGAGGAATCTTTGAACTGGCTGCTGGCAGCTTGAACATAAGATTGAGGACACACTCCATCACTGGACCTGTTTGGACAGTTATCAACTGAAGATCCTGGCCCATTTGACTGGACTCCATTTGTGAGACTTGGTTATTGGGGGAAATTACTGTTTAGCCTAGAATAAGATAGGTTTAGCCAGATTTATAGAAATTAGAGGTTTAGATAACTTGTAATAACTCTCCTAACCCCTTTTCCTTTCTCCCCTTCCCAACCAATAAATCTGAATTTTTTATATGTTTCCCTCTTGTTTACTTCTCACCAAATTCCTATTATAATAGTAGGTAGCATGCCTCATCTTTGATCCCCTGGAATAATAGATGATAATTTCGGTGATCAGGGTTCTTATACCTTAGAAAGATGTTTGTCTTTACAGTGCTATTGTTATTTAATAAATTATTCTATTTTTGCTCATTTTGGTTCATTTTAATATAATTGATATTAGAGTATAAATTGTTTTCTTGTTTTGCTCACTTCTCTCTGACTCAGATAATGCAATTCTTTCTATGTCTCTTTGAAATAACCTATTTCTTAATTTATTACAGCACAATAATATTTCCATCACATTCATACTATAATTTCTCTAAATTCTGCACAGAGTAGATGAAAAGTAATCTCATGAGAGACATTAGTATTGTATATGTGGGGGTAGGGACCAAGAAAGACAAAAGGCATTTCTTTAGATGAATTTTGAAGAATTTTACTGAATCTTGTAGGAAATAGAACGGGGAGGTATAGAGGGAGAATATCTCAACCATAAGGAATAAATAATGAAAAGGTATGGAGGTGGGAGATGGAACATGCTGGAAATAGTAAGAAGGCTGATGTGGCTGGATGCAAGGAATTTAAGCATAACAAGACTGGAAAGATAGGAAGGGCGAAGGTTGTGAAAGACTAAATATCAAATGGAACATTTGATATTTGATCCTGGAAGTAACCAGAAGTCACTGGAAGGTTATCAGGGAGATAACATGGTCAGACTGTGCTTTCTGAAAATCATTTTAGCAGCTGAATAGAAGATGGAATGGAGTTGGGAAAGAATTGAGATAGGATGACCAAGCAGAAAACTATTACAATAGCCCAAGTATGAAATGATGGAGACCTGCACCAGAATGGGTTGTATGTATAAAAGTAAAAGGATGAATACATACAAGCGAAGTTGTAAATGTAGAAACATTGGGCAAGAGATTTAACATGCAAGAGAAGACTCAAGCATGACACTAAGTTCAAAAGCTTGGATGGCTGAATGGTGGCACACTTAAGAGTAAACAGAAAGTTTGGAAGTGTGGAAGAACTGGGAAAAATTAATAAGTTCTGTTTTGGACATATCAAGTTTCAGATGCCTAGAAGGATGCAGTCTGAGCTATGCAATAAAGATTACAGTTCAGGAGAGAGGTATAATTACTGGAGAATTAGTCTTAGCAATGAACTTTATAGAGATGATAATTGAACATATGGTAACTAATGAGATCACCAAGTGAGATAATAAAGAGAGAAAAGGGTCCAGAATAGAGCCTTGGGGGACACCCAGGGTTAGGGACTGTAACCTGGGTGATAATTGGTAATTTATCAAAATGATTTTAAACTTTGTTCTTATTTAATTTGTATTTACTAACCTGTGCCCCCTGTTTATTTATTTCTCAGAGGTGACTGAATATTTCTGCCTTTATAATCCCTGCCCAGTAGAATTTTTGCACCAAGGAGTCATTTAATAAAAAAAAAATTAATAGAATTGAATATTTCTTTTATTATTTTGTTCTTACAATATTCTGTACATAGTTTCATCCTCATATTTATGCTTATGTTTTTCTTATAAGTTAATTCTCTGATATTTTATACATTTTGTAGCTATTTTAAATATAGTTTCTCTTTCAGTCTTTCCCTTGATGGATTCTGTTAGTAATATGTAGAAATATTAATTGTATTATGCAGAAATTATTTTATGACTTCATTTTGTATCCTGCTACTTATAGGAGCTATTAATTTTATCCTTTTTTTTCATTGATTCTCTAGAGTTTTCTAAGGAAAAAGCCATATCATCTACAAATCAGGATAATTTTTCCCCTTTCTTTGCTAATAATTATGCCTATAATTTATTTTTCTTGACTTATTGCTAAGTTAGCATTTCTAATACTATGTAAAATAAGTGTGGATATGAGATACAATTTCTTCTCTCTAATGATTGAAAAATCAGTTTTTCCTCATTAAAAACAATGGGTTAGCATGGTATGTTCAAGGTCTTTGGTGAATTTATTGATAAAGCCCTTTGGTTTTTATTATTAATATAATTAATTATGATAATTATGTTATTACTTCTAAAGCATATGTGATTCCTTGATATAAATCCAACTTGGGTATAATAATATTTGGACATATTGCTGTGTTTGATTTGCTAATATGTTATTCAGAATTTTTACATTCATTTTCATTAGTGATATTGATCTATAGTTATTATTCTCTGCTTTTTCCCTCTTTGGGTTAGGAATGAGGACCACATTTGTCTCATAAAATTGATTTGGTAGAGTGTCTTTATATTTAAAAGAAAAAAATATGTAGCGTTGGGTTTACTTGCACTCTAGTATATATATATTTTTGTACTTGTAAAGATATCTGGTCCAGAAGTTTTTTGGTCTTTTTGCCCCCATATATTTCAAAGAAAATTCCCTTTTGTTTTCAAGTTCTCTTCCTCAGGTTGAATTGTGTAATAAAATCAAGTTAAAAAGCATCCATTAAGTACTGATTATGTGCCAGACATTGGGCTTGGAGATTACAACAAAAGGCCAAAAAAAAAATCCTTCCCTCATATTATAATTGGGGAGACAATTTGCAGAGAGAGACAGAGAAAGGAAGAGAGGGAGAGAGGGAGAGAGAGATCTGTGTATATTTGTATATGATACAGTATAAACACAATATTTATGATATTTATTATTTTGTTTTAGTAGTTTATGTTCTATGTCTATTCCTTTAAATTTTTAAAAAATCTTTAAAAAGTTTCAATTTTGCCAGTATATAATTAGATACATAAAAGTAGTATGGCATAAGAATAAAGAGCTGATGAGTAAAAATCCTGCCTTTGACACATTTCTTGTAATAATGATTAGATCTTTTGTGTTAAACATACCTAATATTTTTGTCTTTTTACATTTTGAGTCATTTATGCCAAAAGACATTATTAAAAATGTAAATGTGTTACTTAAAAACAGGAATTATCTGTAATATTCCCTCTCAATAATCACTAGTAGTTTATCTAATAAACTTTTATAATATTTTATTTAAATCTATAATTTTCTTTTTTTATTTCCCCTCTTCAGATTTGTACATTTTTGAAAAGAAAGCAGTAGGATAACCTATAAGTATTATCTTGCTGTTAGTCTTATTCTTAAATCATGTTGTTTAAACTTTTCCTGTTTTTGTCATCTTTCTTGTACCCTTTCTGCTGGCACATTGGACTCTGCCCCTGGGATACTGGGCTCTGATAAAAGAACCAACCTCTGAAAACAGGTCTCTAGATAAATTCCTGTCCATGTCTGAAACGTGCTGCCAAATGTACTTCCCCTGTAATGCAAATTGCCTTGTCCCCATTTAAATGGAATAAACTTGACAGCAGGAATTGTTCTCAGTGTTTGGAACAATATCTGACAAATACTAAGAATTTAATAGATGGTTTGTCATTCATTCATTCATTCATTCATTCACTCATTCATTCATTCATTTCAGTGAGCTTTTCTCTTAAGGGCTTAGATGAAATGTCATTTGGTGCATATGTATTTAAGAACTCTATTTTTGGTTATCTCTCATGACTCGCAAAATAGTGTAGTTGCCTTGTATTTATTTTGAGTGGACCCTTATCCAAAAGCATGATTGCAATTTTTGTTTCTTGTTTGCTTTTCATATGGCCTAAAGCATGAATATCATTATAGCACCACACAACTGCATTTTAAAATATTTTAAATACAATTTTATAGAGAAAATTGATGTATTCTATTTTTAATCTAGTCTGTTCCTCTTTTTTTTCCAAACATAAACTCAGTCCATTGCCATTTAGAGTTATGATTCTTTAGTTATGGTTTCTACTCAAATTTGTTTCTTATTTTTTCAAAATCACTAATAGATACTTTGTTTGTTTTATGTAAAACAAATTGGTTATGGTTTCTTTCCCTTCACATTCTCCCTTCCCCTTTATTGGCCAGTCCAAGTTCAGTTTCCTTTATTCTGATTTCATTGCTATTTTTAAAAATAGATCATTTATAGTTTCCTTTGACAAGGTCAGATATAGATTTGGTTCAGGATGCTCTACTCCAGACTCATCACTTCACATTGTTGTTTGATATATACATTTTGTTCTTCATTTTCCCCCTTCTCCCAACCTCTAGGGAACCTTACAATCATCTGATTCCTATTTTTATTGCTCTTTTTAGATAATTTTATTAATTATTTTTAGCATTTTAAAAAAATTTTGCATTCCAACTTCTGTCTCTCCCTTCCAACCCCACCCTACTCACAGAGATTGCAAACAAAATGACATCAGTTATACATGTGAAATCATGCAAAATTTGTTTACCTATTAGTCACCACACAAAAAAGATAACAAATATATATATATATACTTCAATTTGCACTCAATTCTCTCTCTGGAGGTGGATGACATTGGAATATTGTACTATACAGGAACACCAATTTTTCCCAATTGATCATCATTACAATTGTTATTAATGTGCACAATGATGTCCTTATTTGTGTCAATTTACATTGCATCTTTTCTTAATAGTACTCCATCACAATCATATGCCATAACTTATTTAACCATTCCCATCAATTTCTAGCACCACACAAAGAGCTGCTCTCAATAACTTTGTACTTAAAGGTCCTTTGCCCTTTTTTTATTTCTTTGGGGCACAAGCCTAGTAAGAGTATTGCTTTGTATTTTTCTGTTCTGTATTTTTAAAATTAGATTTAGAAACAATTTTCAACAATTGTTTTCTGAATTTTGCAATCCAAATTCTTTCCCTTCTTCTCTTCCCTCCCCACTCCAAAACATGGTAAATAATCTGATATAGGTTGGATATATACAATTCTATAGCCCTTTGGGGATAATTCCAGATTGTTCACCACAATTGTTGGACAAGTTCATAATTCCACCAATACTTTATTAGTGTGTCTATTTCCCCTCATCCCCTCTGCATTTGTCACTTTGATAGAAGTGATGTGGCATCTTGGAGTTATTTTCATTTTCATTTCTCTAATTATTAGAAATTGGGTATTTTTTAAAAATATGATTATAGATAGCTTTGATTTCTTCTTCTGAAAACTGTCTATTCATATCCTTTTGACCATTTATCAGCTGGGGAATGGCTCTTATTTTTATTAATTTGACTCAGTTCCTTACATATTGGCAAAAATTAGACCTTTTCCAGAGATATTTGCCATAAAACTTTTTGCTATTATTTCATTGTATACGGTACATTTCAGCAAAATATAGTTTTCCTGATTGTCCCTTTAGTTAGGTCTATTTTTGCTTTTACTTTGCAATCACAATTGTGTTATCAGCATTCAGTTGTTTTTTCAATCATGTCTTATTCTGCATGACTCCATTTAGGGTTTTCTTGGCAAAGATATTGGAGTGGTTTGCAATTTCCTTACTCGATCTCATTTCGCATATAATGAAACTTGGGCAAACAGGGTTAAGTGATTTGCCCAGGGTCACATAGCTAGTAAAACTCTGAGGTCAACTTGAACCCAGAATTTCACATCTTCCAGCCTGCCTCTAGATTCACTATGCTGCCTAGCTATCCCCCATCCCTGCCTTTTTTACTTCAACTAAAGCATAACAGATTCTTCCCCAGACCTTTATTTTAACTCTGTATGTATTTTTCTATTTCAAATGTGTCTGTTGTGCACAACATATTTGTTGGACTCTGCTTTCTAATCCCTTCTAATACCAATTTCCATGTTATGGGTGAATTGAATCGTATATATCCAACTATATCAGATTATTTACCATCTTGTAGAGTGGGGAGGAAAGAGAGGAAGGGAGAGAATCTGGATTGCAAAATGTCAGAAAACAATTGCTGAAATATTCAAATTCATAGTTATGACGACTGTATATTTTCCTTCATCCTATTTTCTCTTTTTATCCTGTCCATCCTCAAAAGACGTTTTTGCTTCTTTTCACTGACTCCCTTTATCCTTCCTCCTTTTTATCAACCCCCAGTCCCCATGTCTCTTATTCCCTTCCTCTATTTCCCTATGGGTAAGCCAATTCTGGTCAGACAGAAGTTCAGGCATCATCATTTAATTTGTATCTTCATTTCTAATTTCTCTTCCTTCCTGAGTCCCTCTCTTAACCCACTAAGAAGAAAAGAATTACAATACTCTTTATAGATACAATGTAATATGCAAAGCATATTTCCACATTAGCCATGTTGGAAAAAAAAAGCAAGGAAATAAAAATGCTTCAGTCTGTATTCAGAGTTCATCAGTTCTCCCTTTTGTAGAAGATAGCCTTATTCATCATGAACCCTTTAGAACTATTATGGATAATTTTAATGTGAATTTTTATTGATCATTTATTATCTTATTAGAATATATTATTATACTATTTGAATTCAATTATATATGAATAGAGATTGTTTGAATCCACAATGTTTCTCAGACCTCAATAACTCTTCAGAAATGCCAGAGATGATTAAAAGAAAATTTGGTTCCCTACCACCACCCAGATCCTAGATTCACCCCAAATATTCTCATTTTGGATTACCACACTAAGGCCTTATTTTGAGTTCTCCCAAGTTTGGATTTTGGTTTCATCCAAATTTTAATGCCTATATTTATTCACCTCAATCTCAATCTACCTTGTTTCCTTCCAATTTGCCCTCTTGACAAAATTCCATGACTGCATTGTGTGGTTCTTCTGAGGGTTCCTTTGTCTAAGTCCTTTATAATGTAAATCTTTCAGAGCTGGGATGAGAGGGGACCCTCTCTTTTCTGTACTACTTTCCTTTATCAAGTGACCTAACAACTTTTTAAAAACTATTTCAGATTTGGGGGTTTGTTCTTACAAACAACATATTGATCAGAATTGCTAAGTCTTTCACAGTTGTTTATACTTACAATATTGCTGTTACTGGGTACAATGTTCTTCTGATTTTATTTACTTTATATCAGTTTGTAAAAGTCTTCCCAAGCTTTTCTGAAATTATCTCACTCATTTCTCAGAGGAAAGTAATATTTTCTTGCATACATACATGTAACTTATTCTGCCATTCCTCAACTAATGGGTATCCCCTCAATTTTCAATTTATTGCCACCCCAAAAAATAGTTGATATGAATATTTTTGTATGTATAAGTCTTTTTTTCTTTTTCTTTGCCCTCTATGAATTACAGATCTAGTAGCAGTATTGCTGGTTCAAAGAAGTATATATATTTTCAAGAAAAAGAATTCTGATCCTCCTATTGATACCTTTATATAGTCTTATAAACATTTTTCATAGAACAAATCTTTGGAAAAGTCAAAGAAAACTGTCACTTAATCTTCAGGGGAAAAGACAAATTCTCATTCAGACTACTCTTCTACCAGCATTCTTGTAGCTGATGTGAAAGATCTGTGCAAAACCAACCCAGATGTTCCAAATCTCCTATCTCCAATCTTGACATAATCAGAGAACAACTGTAAACATACCTTTACTTCTCAGCTACCTGGAATTATTCTTAGTTTCAAGGATGAGTTTAGGTTAACCCTGAGAATGAAGAAAATATAAATAGTGCCAGAAGGCAATTCCTTCTTGTACCAGAAGTAAGCTGCCCTTGGTATGTCTTGCCACAGCTATTTCCTTTATTTGGTTATTCATCTTCTGAATTATTTTCTAACTACATAGAGATGTTTAATCTACAAAAGAGAAAACTTTGGAGTGGAAATTGAGGACCATGATACCTGTTTTCAAATTCATGATGGATTGTCATATAGAAAAGGGATTAGACTTATACAGCTTGATCACAAACACATAGATGGGGCAGAGACATAAATTAAAGCTTGATATAATGAAAGGCTTCCTAATAATTATTGTTATTTAAATAGAATTTCAGAGATAATGAACTTCTCATCACTAAAATCTTAGTGACCATATCAGAGATGATATTGTGAGGAAGGAGAGTTGTTGATCATATTGGGTCTCTGAGGTTCCAATTCTGATACTATGAGAATCTGCAACATGATGATATTTTTCTACTTCTGATTTCATGGTTTTCATGCCCTGAATTTCTGGCTCTTCCTTTGTTTCTTTGTTCCTTCCTTCCTCCTTTTTTCTTTCCTCCAAATTGCCCTCCAGAATTGTTAGATAAGTTCACAACTTCATTGATCGTGTTTTAGCATCTCAGTTTTTCCCCATCCCTTCCAACATATTTTCCTTTTCTGTCATATTAATCAATCTGACAGCTGTGAAGTACTATCTCAGAGTTGTTTTAATTTGCATTTTTCTAATCAATTATAACTTATTTTACTGATATAAGCACTCGGGTATATAAATTTTCCCAAGTACTACTTTGGCTGTATGCAATAAATTTTGATATGTTGTCTTCTCATTGTCATTCTCCTCAATGAAATCAGTGATTGCTTCTATGATTTTTTTTCTGTGATCCATCAGATTTGGAAAATTAGAATATGTAGTTTCCAATTAATATTTAATTTATATCTCCTTTATTGAGTATAATTTTTATTGCATTATGATATCAAAAAGTTGCATTTATTATTTCTGTTTTTATGCATTTGATTGTGAAGTTTTTATGCTTTCATACATATTCAATCTTTAAAAATCTGAATTCTATACCATTTGTTGCAGATATGTAAAGTACTGATATTGCTTCATTGTCTATACTACCTTTTATCAAGATGTAACTACCTTACTTATATCTTTTCATCAGATCTATTTTTGCTTTGGCTTTGTCTGAGAGCATGATGGCTACTTATGCTTTTTTTTGTCTCAGTTGAAGCCCAGAAAATTATGCTCCAGCCTCTCCTCTTTACTCTGTGTGTGTCTACCTGCCTCAGATGTGTTTCCTGTAAACAACATATGGTTGGATTCTGGTTTTTAATCTACTCTGCTATCCACTTCCATTTCATGGGTGGATTAATCTCATTTACATTCACAGTTATGATTACCATTTTTTTTATTCACCTCCATCTTGATTTCCTCTTTTAATCCTGCCCTTTCTCCTTTTAGTCTTTCCCTCCACACACACACAAAAAAGTATTTTGCTTTCAGTCACTTTTCTCCTTCCCTCTCACTTATATTATTCTCCTTCCCACCACCACCCTTCTCATTCTCTTTCTTCTCTATAGTGTCTTTTAATCACTCCCTAAAATTCTCCCTCCCTTATATTACTTCTGTCCCTACCATATCCTTTTCTTATTCCCCTTCTACTTCTCTATAAGGTAAGATAGGATTCTATGCCCCCAATGAATCTGGCTGTTCTTCCCTCTCTGAGCCAATTACAATGAAAGTAAGGTTTAATCACCCTCATCCTCTTCTCTACTGTAATAGTTTTTTTTTTCCACCCCATGCCTCTCTATATGATAAAATTTACCCTATTTTACTTCTCTCTTCCAATTTCTCTTAGTACACTCCTCTTCTTTAGCCCTAGTTCTTTACATATTATCCTTGGAAGGACTATCAATGATTTCAACTTTTGCCTCTACTAAGCAACATCTTTGCTCTTTCCCCCTCCCCATTAATAATGATTTAGATATTCTCTTCTTGAAAGTTGTTTCACTCCGTCTCCTGATGGTTCTTTTACTCCTGTATTCATTTTATGGTATTATTTCAAAATTGGTTGGAGAGGATTTTCATGGTGACTTTGAACTTCTCTGCTCTACTCTGCCCTCTTAGTTCCATCCACAAGAAAATCTCAATAATAATTTAGAGCAATTTTATATGACTATAGATAACTTTGATTCTTATGAAAACTGCCTATTTATATTCTTTGGGTTCCTGAGTTCTTGAACATTTTGTCATGGAGTCATTACAGATTTTTCAAGTCAGAAAAGTTTCTTATATGAGACCAGAAATGTAACCTCTGTCTAATAACTAAGAGCTGGTATAAACTTAATGATTTGTCAGAAGAGGATTGGCTATAAAAATTTGATTTCTTTTTTAAATTTTGCAATTAATTTCTTAGGTATCACGTTCTAATTTGTGTTTGGGTAGGAATCTGTTTCTGTGGAGGTAGTATTCACACTATAGAAATCTTTTTAATAGTATGTGCAAAAAGTCTTTACTGCTGGGAGAGATAAAAAGAGATCAATTGTTCTAAATAACTGTTCGCTCAAAGATGACATCCTTGTTCATAGATGTTGGGCCTGGCCTCAGTCAAAGTTAACAAAGATTCCTTGATCTCTGCTTTAGCAACAATAATCACAATAACCAGCTGGCATTTCTAGAGTATATTAAGGTTTTCCTCACCCATTTTTCCATAAATTATCTTTTTTAATTCTCCAAAGACACATATGCATTTAATGTGACAGGTATTATTATTCCATTTTACAATTGGGAAAACTGAAGGGCATATTTTATGTAATTTGCCCGGGGTGACATAACTCCAAAGTGCCAGAGTTTTCAAGAACCTGAGAGTAGATGTTAGAACCTTAGAGAGTTCCTTTTGAAATGCTGATTCCTTCCTATTTCTAGAGACAGTTAATTGGTACAGTAGTCAGCATGCTAGACTTGGATTCTGGAATGCCCAAGTTGAAAATATGCCTCAGATATTTTTTACCTAAATGATCCTAGCTAAACCACTTCACTTCTTTCATTTTCAATTTTCTCATCTGTAAAATTAAGATGAAGATAGAATCTACGTGACAGGGTTGTTATAAAAATAATAAAATGAATTAGAAGAATCTAGTGAGATAGCATACATAATTGCTTTATAAACTTCACTGCTAGTTGTTATTATTATCCTCACTCTCATATATACATATATACCTCACACTTAGTTGAGGTATTAGAAGTGAGTATCTGTTTACATGTGAAAAGAGCTAGACTCTTAATAGCCAAACAGCTAATATAACAGTTACCATTCATGCAGCTTTTGGAGATTTGAAAAGAGTTTTAAAATATCTTATTTGATCCTCAGAACAATTTAGGGGAACAGTTGCTATTATTATCCCCATTTTACAGATGGAAATCAAGGTTAAATGACTTGCTTAGAGTCACATAGCTAATAAGAATCTGTAGCCAGATTTTAATTCAGATCTCTCTGACTTCAAATCCATTACTCTATCCACTGAGCCATTTTCCCATTTTAATAAAAAAGTATTACTGAATTAAATTGGTAAACAAATTATTGGCACTGAGAAATTACCTTTATGTAGTCATTTATAGGTTGCCAAGCTTTTTTAATCCACAACTACAATGTAAGATAGTACTGGTATTATTATCCTAATTTTATAGATAGGTAAACTGAGGATTAGAGAGAAGAGCCTTTTTCACAGTCATATGACTACTGAGAGAATGTCAGGATATGAACTCAGAAAGGAATTCTATTCTCCTTTCGTTCCCCTAAACTGCCTCTCCACACCAAGTAAGAGGCTATAGCTACAACCTTCATCTTCTAAGGACTAATCAGTTCAGCTAACTAGACAATCTAAAGGATTTATAGAATCACAGGGTGAGTACGTATGTGTATGTATGCATACATATATATATGTATGTATTTATATATATATATATATACATATATCTGTGTATCTGTGTACACATGTATATTTATGTTTGTTGATTGAACCTGGAGAGGCATTTCTTGTACCAAAGTAAACCAAAGTCTTGGAAACTTAAAGTCTTAAAAAGTTATCTTAAGGTCTTAGAAAACTGCCTGGAGGACTGAAAGATGAAGTCATTCACTTGGGGTCATATAGTCAGTATTCGTTTGAGACAAGACTTGACCCAGTTCTTCTTAACTGAGACTGTCTCTCCTTCTCTTGCACCAAAATCACTTAGTCCACTTCTACATATATACATACACACACAAATACATACACCCACTCATATATGTCTCACTTTATAGGTGAGGAAAGAGAAGGTTGGAGAATACCTCACCTAAAGTCATATAACAAGTCAGGATTTGCACTGAAGCTTTCCAGTCCAACAACACCCCTAATGAGTGACCATTACATTTGCTTGAAAACTTCCAATTATTAAGAACCCATTGCCTCCCCCAAAGCAACTCATTACACTTTGGATGACCCAGAATTGATAAGCAGCTTTTCCCCTTGCATCAGGTTCAAATTTGCCTCTCTGCATCTTCAGCTCTTTGGTTCTAGTTCTGCTCTGGGATTAAGGAAAACTAGTTGAATCCTTTTCTATAGAATAGCCCTCAAAGCATTAGAAGATTGCCATCATGTGCTCTTCTCCTCCAACAGTTTTCTTCTCCTAGATGACACACAAGCACCTCCATTAATTGGTCTTCTGACGTTATCTCAAGGCATTCCCTGTAGGTCTTCTTCTAAAATGAAATCAGTCCATTCATCACTATACTTTGGGCTTGGCCAATCAATAAGTTCTGAATTTTCCAAGCCCATATATTAGTATTCTGGCCCATGAGAAAAGAATTAGAGATTGCTAAATGCTGTACTAAAATCTGAGAAATTTGCATTTCTAGCATCCTTTCCCCCAGGCTACCAAGTTTGTAACCCTCTCAGGAAGAAGAACTAAAGTCTGGAATGACCTGGCATCATTGAATTCCTGCTGGAGCTTTATGACTTCTACTTTGTATCCTTGATACCCACCAATTATCTTTTTAATTAAATCATCTAAAATACTACCAGGAACCATTTTTTATTTTGTATACAGTAGACTCTATGGCACTTTTTGTACTATGGAGACAGTATTTGCTCTTCTCCAGTCATGTAGCATTTTGATTTAGATTTTAGACACAGGAAGAACCTTCCAATCCATTTATTCCAAAGTCTTCATTTTAGAGGTAAGGAGACTGAAGTTTAGTTTCTCAAAGTCACACAAGTAATAATTGAGAAAAGTGAGATTTTCACCCAGATTATCTGACTATAAATCTAGTGAATTTTTCTATTGTACCATGCTACTGCATCATATTTCTTCTCTCCTGTATAATTTTGCAATAATTATGCTCAGTGACCCTATAATCTTACCTGTCATGTCTTTTAGCACCTTTGCATATAATTCATCTGGTCCTGATTGCCTGGTATCAACAAGGACAACAAGATTCTCTTTTGCTACATCCCTGCTCATCTTGGGTATCAATTCCTCAAAAGCCATTTTTTTGTTTTCCATTTCTTTATCTAACCCAGTCCAAAAACAACAATAACAAAAGGGATGATGATAGCTAATATTTCTATAGGACTTTAAGGTATGCCAAGCATTTAACATATGATATCTCATTTGAGCATCATAACAACCTTGGGAGGTAGAAGTGCCATTATTATCCCGATTTTGCAGATGAGTAAAATGACACTGAGAGAAATTATTGTGACTTGTCTAAGGCCACTCAGCTACCACCTGAGACAAGATTTGGGCACTAGTCTTTCTGATTCCAAGTCCAGCATTGTGCTTTTCTTTATATCATATGAATTTGCATGAGCTTAAAGTCCCTTTTATTCAACTAGACCCTCTAATCAACCCAAGTAGATGTTTTATCCCTTTTTTAGATCTTCCTCTTCCCCTCAACATAGTTTTGTTAAAAATCTAAAATATTTGTCTTTTTCAGGAATTAGAATGAGAAACTCCATTTAAAATCACTCTAGGCAATATAAAATATTTAGGAATTTATCTACCAAGACAAACACAAGAATTGTATGAACACAACTAAGATAACACTGTTCTACACATTTAAACTAGATATAAATAACTGAAAAAACATTAATTGCTCATGGTTAGGATGAGCTAACATAATAAAAATGTCAATCTTACCAAATTAATCTACTTATTCAGCGTCATACCTATCAAACTACTAAAAACTTTTTATAGAATTAGAAAAAAATATGACAAGGTTCATCTGGAAGAACATAAGATCAAGAATATCCAGGGAAATAATGGGAAAAAAAACTATGAAGGCTGGGGGGCTAGCAGTATCAGATCTTAAACTGTAATATAAAGCAGTAGTCATCAAAACAATATGGTACTGACTAAGAGAAAGAAGGTGGATCAATGAAATAGACTAGGGGTAAATGACCATGGCAAGCTAATGTTTGATAAACCCAAAGATCCCAGCTGCTACTGTGATTTCTACTAGGACTCCTACTAGACTCAAGAGGGCAACTGTCTGTGAGACCTCTCCCTCTTGACCCTGTATCTTCCAGTCTTCCCTTACTCTAATTACCAGCAAAGGGAAAAGGATTCTGGTTAGTATATTACAGATAGCTAGGATCTGTAGATACAAACTCAGTGTAGATAACATCTATTCAGTCCTATTGGATTTTGGTGGGGGAAATTTGTTTTTATTCCTAGATAGATCATCCCAATTCCCTTCCTTTTATTCCCTTATCTTAAATAAACAATTATTTCAGTTTATTATTTCAAAGTCCAGCTAGGCCAAAACTACTCTGGAGAAGTCCAGGCAGCCTACACTTTGGGACAATAAGCAGGATCTCCTTGCACTATAGGTAGGTTAAGCAGCAAAAGGAACACACAGCAACAGATACAGATCCAATAAGAAGGGGAATAATGATTTAACTCACACAGTCCACCTGTGGAGTTTAAAACCAATCTCAACCATTTCCCAGAAGGTGAAACTTACTTGAAGGAAAGGTCACATCCACAGGGTCCTACTCCAGAGAGTAAAATCCCACCAACTGAATCTTCAGAGTCAGTTTCTCCAAGGGTTTGGAATCCTCCCTCTGCCTCTACTTTAGTATTTCTTGCTTTCCCTATAACACCTTTCTCAAGGTCACACAGCTACTTTTCTGTGACAGAGCCAATGTGATATAGAAATGACAATGGTCTGAAGACCTGAGTTTGAATCCAAGATCCCCTACTTAGATAATTTCTCAAGTCTTTTATAAATCTAAGTTCAAAAATAATGATAGACAACATTTAAATGAAAGTTAGCATTCCTATACCCCAGCCTTGTCCCATGCCTGTAATGTTCTCCCTCCTACACTTCACTTATTCACCTCTTTTGGCTTCCTTTTAAGCTCCAACTAAATTCTCAGTTCCTACTGGAAAGCTTCCCCAACATTTCTTAATTCCATTTCTTTTTCTCTACTAATGATTTCTTATTTATCCTGCATATAGTTTGCTTTCTATATATTTATCTGAGTGTTACTCTCCCATTAGATTGTAAGTTTCTTGAGGGCAGAGACTGTCTTTTGCTTCTTTCTGTATGCCCGGTGCTTAGCACAGTGCTTGGCACATACCAGGCACTTAAAACAAGTTTATTGAATTTTGTAGTATTAAAAATAATACTTTAACACCGTTAAATCATTGTGTGTGTGTGAAGTAGAACTCAAACTCAGGTCTTCCTAACTCCATAACCAGTGCTATCTCTTGTGCCATCTAGCTGCCAGTTGTCAGCATTTCCAACCCACTGTTTTCTCCTGTGCCATACTGAATGTACACTCATACCTTGGAAATCATTCTTGCTCTTTAGGATTTGTTCCTTTTTGCTGGATTACAAAGGCCATTTAATTTTAATTTTAGTTTAATCTTTCAAAAGGACTGCCTCTACAATCTTCCCTTCCCACACTGGTCTCATGGGTGACCACTTATTACAGCTTCTAATTCTTAAACAGGGCCAGCTGCTACAAAAGGGGAACCACACCTACAATCTAACCCTGTGTCACCTATGCCTGGAATGCTCCCATTTACATTCCTTTCTTCTAGTTCTGATTACTTCCTATTTACTGTTTAGTCTGTTTCTTGGGTTCTAATCTCTGACTCTAAGATTTTAGTCAGACCTCCAAGTTCAGAGCCTTTGGCAAAGGAAACAGGCAAGTCTCAGCCATACAAACGATAATGAAAAGAATGGAATCATAACCTCCAGCTTCCTTGGAGAACAACCTCCAGGACCTTGGAGAGATCTCTTTTGAGGAAAAAGGGGGAAAAATTAGATTTGCTCTGCCTAGCTGTAGAGGGCAGAAATAGGTCCAGAAAAGAGATTTAAACTAAATGACAGGAAAGAAAAGCAACCTCCAAACAATGCAAATTGTCTTAAAGTGGAAGGGGCTACTTTGAAGGCAATAGGCTTTCTCTCACTGGAGATGTTAGGGCCATACCACAATAGCTTTAGAACCTTCATTTCAAGAGGAAGAATTTAAGGTGAAAGAACTTGAGTTACTTGCTGAACCCCCCCCCCCCAATTGATGTTAGAGGTCAGATACAAACCCATGAACATGGACTCTAAATACAACTTTCTTCCTGTAAAGCTGACTATAAATGAGGACCATTTGTCAATAAAGTGGCCAATTACAGATTCAAATTGATGGCCACTGAGGTCCCTTCTAACTCCGAAATGTTGTGATCTTTATGATTCTAAGATGAAAATAGAAGCTGGAAATATTCTGGGATTCCTAAGCATCTTGACACACAAGGAAAGTAAAATCGACTAAGAATTAATACAAACCCCTCATTTAGGGTGAAAAAAACTAACAGCACAAGTAAAAGATGAAGTAGGCATATTAGGTAGCAGCATATGGTCAAATGATCTATTGTTTAATAGTAATAATGGCTAGCCAGCATTTACATTTCACTTCATTTACAAAGTGCTTTACCAATATTAGCTCATTTGATCTTTGCAATAATGCTAAAACAAAGTGGCCATTGTTATCCCCATTTCACATATAAAGAAATTGAGGCAGACACAGGTTAAGTGACTTGGCGAAAAGAAGAAAGTTATAGAGACTCAATCTAAACTCATGTTCCTGACTCTAAACCCAGTATTGTATCAAAGTGCCATCTTATTGCCTCAGTTTCACTGAACTCAATCTCAACAGGCATCCAAAAATGTCATGGTTGAAAAAAAACATTGATGTGATGTTATACTGAATTGGGAATCTCTTCCCTGGCTGAGTCATAACCTGGATAATGTGTTCAGTTATATGAGCAGCATATCTCAGAAATGACATTGAGAGGATTGGTATTATTCAGGAGAGATTGGCAATGATAAAGAGAGGGTTGGAGACCATTACATAAGAGAAGCAGTAAAAGGAACTAGAGAAGTTTAGGTTTTAGATCAGAAACTATGGAGTGGGAGACAAGTTTTCTGGTTTCATCTAAGTAAAGACTCTTTTGTAAACATATTCTGTTTGGTCTCCAAAGGCAGACCTAAGAAAAATGGGTGGAAATGCCAAAGACAGCTATGTGGCGTGATAGCTAGAACACTGAATCTGTGATGAGGAAGGCTCAAATCTAGCATCAGATACTTACTGGCTGTGTGACCTTGAACAATTCACTTAAACTCTGCCTCATTTTCCTCAGTTGTAAAATGGGATAATAATAGCATGTTGGTGCTCCCAGGATTATGAAGATCAAATGAGATATTTTAAGGAACTTTGCATACGTTAAAGCCTTATATTAATTCTAGCTATTTTTATTGTCATCATCCTAACAATTATCTGGTGTCTGAATAATTTTACTTTTTTTTAATTGTGTATGACTCTTTGTGACTTCTTTTGAGGTTTTCTTGGCAAAGATATTGCAATGGTGTGCCATTCTTTCTCCAGCTCATTACACAGATGAGGAAATGGAGGCAAACAGGGTCACAGATACTAAGTGTCTGAGGTCAAATTTGAACTCAAAAGAAGATGTCTTTCTTTTTTCAAGTCCAGCACTTTATCAATTGTGCCATCTAGCTACCTTCCTAACAATTAGAACTGTCCATGATAATGGTCTACATCAAGGGATATACCACAGAAAATTAGTATTGGGGTGCACAATAATATAGTAAATGTATCTATTAAAGCTTTGGGAATTTGGGTATGTATTTGGTTGGGAAAGGATCCACATTAATGGAATGACAAATCCTTTAAGAATTAAATAATAATATCCATCAGGAACTATATTGACAGCAGATACCACAAGGGTGGGAGAGGTTTTGGTTGGGAAGGGGTGGGGAAGGGAGATACTTCGAGAGATTAATAGATGTCATGCTGGAAATTAAGACAGGATTTCATCCCAGTTCTGCTTTGAATTCTCTAAATCCTCAGATGGACCATTTTTCAGACAGTTAGTGAAGAGTAGTGAATAAATTTTTGAGCTTGGAGTCAGGAAGACATGGCTTCAAATTCCTCTTCAACCCCTTACTACTTATGTAATGAACTTTTCTGGGTCTTACTCTCCTCTTTGTAAAGGAAAGTGCTATACTCAAAAGTCCCTTTGAAATATAAATTCATGATCCTATTACCCATATTATTTTCTTCGGTTTTTCTATCTGAAAAATGGCTGTGGATAACTGTATTCTGTAGTAACAATAATAAGAGGATTTCAAGTTAAAATGGAATTTTTGAGATCTACAAAGTGATTACTTACAACAATTCCAGGATGTGGGAAATATAGATATCATTGCCTCCATTTTATAGAAGAGAAAGCTGAGATTCAAAGAGATGAAGTGATTTTCTGAGAATCATAACACTCATTTCACAGTCAGTATTCATACTCAAGGCTCCAGACTCCAAGTCCAAGACTCATTCTGTTCCATTATTTCTCAACCTCAAAGTTCCTACAAACTTAAAAAAACTATCGTTCACAATTTTAATGAAATGAAACTGAAAATCTTTGGTAAAATCAAGGTTAATGTGGTAAGGATATATAGGGATCTTATTGATTGGAAGAAAATATTTACATAAATATCTCTGAAGGTGATTAATATATTAATATATCCACAATATATAGGGAATTAGTCTAAGTATATACATATATGTATGTATATATATGAGAATTCAATGGATATAAGAAGATAGTAAAAGCCATATGCAAAATGCTGCATAATTATTAGGAATAGTTGTTGCTGTCATTGTTGCCATCAAAAGATATAAGCAAATAGCTTTCAAAAAATTACATGGGGCAGCTGGGTGGCTCAGTGGATTGAGAGCCAGGCCTAGAGATAGGAGGTCCTAGGTTCAAATCTGGTCTCAGACACTTCCTGGCTCTGTGATCCTGGGCAAGTCACCTAACCCCATTGCCTAGCCTATACCACTCTTTTGCCTTAGAACCAGTATGCAATATTAATTCTAAGATGGAAGGTAATGGTTTTAAAATTTTTCAAAAGTCATCATATGTGTCCTAAATTGTTATTACTAATAGAAATGCTAGATAAAACACCTCTAAAGTTTCATTTCATATCTAGCAAATTGGTAGATAAAAAAAGTTTAAAAGAATCAATGTTGGATGCGCTGTCAGAGAACAGGCATATTTATGCACTATTGGTAGAGCTAAGCCTAGGTCCAATTACTCTAGAAAATAATTTATAACTAAGCTAAAAAGTTAACAAAATATTCACAAATAAAATCTAATTGTTATGCAGATATTTTTAATAAGGATGTGTAAAAATGGACTGGCATTCAGGACTTCAATCCCCACAAGCCTTTGTTCCACTTCCCCAGAATGCTTTGTAATCTCACCTGGGCTGAGATCAAGAAGGTATTTAACCTAATTGCAAAGGTTTTGGGGTCTCTTTTTGGACTTCCATTTTGGAGCAGAGGCATCTCTTTCATGATGTGAGGTTATCTTGTCTAGGCCTCTGGCCTAGGCACGTGTTTTTTCTTATCCTGTATTTTCTTTAATCCTTAACTTTAATAAACCTCATAAAATATAATACTCCTTGCAGAGAGAAACTAATTTCTACCTGCCTCAGTCTCCTCAGTCTCCCCTAAATTTTAATCTTTTCAGATGTCAAAGACAAAAAGAAAGATTCCAAAGATAACAAAATATTAATAATACATTTTTGTAATAGTAAAGAATAGTAAAGTCATCATATAATATTGCTGTTACTGTATACAGTGTTTTCCTGGCTCTGCTCACTTCACTTTGCATCAGTTCATGTAAATTTGCCCAGGTTTTTCTTAAATAATCCTCAGCATTTCTTATAGCACAGTAGCATTCCATTATATTCGTGTTCCACAACTTGTTCAGCCATTCCCCAATATGATGAACATTCTTTCAGTTTCCAATTCTTTGCCACCACAAAAGAGCTGCTCATGCTAAGTTTTCTGTGGGTTCTTTTTTCCCTTCCAATGACTATGATTTTTGTGAAGCAATATTGTAATGTTCTAATATGCTTCTCTGTAACATTGTGCAAAATGTTTAAGCTTGCCCTTGAATCAGTTACTACTTTAGGATGACTCTGCCTGTCCTGCAAAATTAAAGATTTGTTTGTATATGTATTTATACACATATATAGAGATACATATAGATGTATGTATGGATATGTCTTCACATATATGTATGTATATGTATATATATATATTCATATATCTGTGTATATTGGGGAAATTTTCAGCCTCTAAGTTATGTTGATCTGTACAGACCTTCATTCATTAATTTCTCTAAAAAATAATGCTAATCTGAAAATATATTTTACCTATTTGCCATGTTTGAGAGTAAATAGTTTGTTTATATAGATCTCACAGAAGCTTTTCTATTCATATTCATTGCCTTCTCATATTTTACCCTTTTTTCCATTCTGATGTGGGCTTTGACCTTTGTTCAAAACAATAATCTGAGTACACATAGACATTTGATTCTGAAATAACTACTACTTTGGCAAGCATAAGTTTCTTATCTTTTAATAAATAATCTCAACATGTAAAAAATAGTAAAGAACTGGAAAGAAGATGGGTCCCCAATAACAGGAGAATGCTTAAACAAATTATGGGGGGACTTCCGGTTAAGATGGCGGCTTAGAGAAAGCTGAAGTTCAGATCTCCGGAAAACCCTTCCCGACCGATCTCAAACTAGAAGCTCCTAAGGCGCCGAAATTCAAAACGATCAACAGCACAGACCCTGGGAACCCTCCTCCTGGACCTGGACCCGGTTCAAAAGGTACGGCTCCCCTTAAAAGCCAGAACCCGAGATCCCTCGGACCTCAGGGGTAGGAGCGCAGAGTCCAAGGCTCCCGGAAGCGGCAGCCGCGCCGGGCTCAGAGAGCAGGGTCTGAGGAACAACAACCCTCAGGGTCTTCTACCCAAGTCCCAGTCCGGGTGAAAGTTACTGCCTGGGGCCTCCGCTGCAGAGAGCTGGTCTAAACAACAGCAACCCCCAGGGCGGGCAAGACAGCCTCACGGGCTGGATCCTGCTATCCAAGTCTCAGTGAAAGTCTGTGCTCTCGGAGCTTGGGGAAGCGGCAGCCCATCCCCCCCGCAGGCCAACGAAACAGCCTCACGGCCAGCGATTCTGAAGGCAACTTCCGGAAATCGAGCCAGGGGGAGAGTGTGGCCTCGTGGTCCGACCCTTCCATTCCAGTTCCAGTGAGGCATATTCAGTTTAACCCAGGGAACGCTCATAGAACCAACATCTGCCCAGGACTAAAGCCTCAACACCAGACAAAGACAAGAAAAGCCAATCCTCCACGTTCAGAGATGACAAACTCCACAGAAGCACAGAAGCCCCAAAATACCAAGAAAAATAAGAAGAAAGGGGCGACTCTGGACACATTCTATGGAGCCAAAATACAAAATACAGAGCAGATAGAAGAAGATATACAAGAAAATTCTCCAAAATCTTCCAAAGGAAATAGAAACTCTCCACAAACCCATGAAGAATTTGAATCAGAAAGGACCAAAAAGATGGAAGCCCTCTGGGAGGAAAAGTGGGAAATGATGCAAAAGAAATTCATGCATCTACAAAACCAGTTTGACCAAACTGTAAAAGAAAACCAGGCTTTAAAGCAAGAACTAATAAAGCAAAGCCAAAACACCAAGAAATTAGAAGAGAACATAAAATATCTCACCGACAAGGTGATAGATCTGGAAAACAGGGGGAGAAGAGAAAATTTAAGAATAATTGGACTCCCAGAAAAGCCAGAAATAAACACCAAACTGGACATGGTGATACAAGATATAATCAAAGAAAATTGCCCAGAGATTCTAGAACAAGGGGGCAATACATCCACTGACAGAGCTCACAGAACACCTTCTACACTAAACCCCCAAAAGACAACTCCCAGGAATGTAATTGCCAAATTCCAAAGCTATCAAACAAAAGAAAAAATCCTACAGGAAGCCAGAAAAAGACAATTTAGATATAAAGGAATGCCAATCAGGGTCACCCAAGACCTTGCAAGTTCTACGCTGAATGATCGTAAGGCATGGAACATGATCTTCAGAAAGGCAAGAGAGCTGGGTCTCCAACCAAGAATCAGCTACCCAGCAAAACTGACTATATACTTCCAAGGGAAAGTATGGGCATTCAACAAAATAGAAGACTTCCAACTTTTTGCAAAGAAAAGACCAGAGCTCTGTGGAAAGTTTGACACCGAAAATCAAAGAGCAAGGAATACCTGAAAAGGTAAATATTAAGGAAAGGGGAAAAATGTTATCTTCTTTTACTCAAACTCTCTTCTATAAGGACTACATTTATATCAACCTATGTATACTAATATGTGGGGAAAATGTAATGTATAAATAGGGGGTAAAGAAAGACCAAATAGAATAATGGTTCTCACACAAAGATTCACAGGGGAAGGGGAGGGGAAGAAAACTCCTATAAGAAGGAGAGGAAGAGAGGGGGGGGTTTACTTAAACCTCAATCTCAGGGAAATCAACTCTGAGAGGGAAAAACATCCAGATCCATTGGGATCTTGAATTCTATCTTACCCAACAAGGGTAAGGAGAAGGGAAAACCAAGGGGGGGAGGGGGAGAGGGAGAACAAAAACGGAGGGAAAGAGAGGGGGGAGGGGGAGGGAACAAAAAGGGAGGGACTAAAAAGGGAAACATCAAGGGAGGGGACAAGGGGGACTGATTCAAAGTA